>NW_009613511.1:0-5783 GCF_000690535.1 Cariama cristata
GGGGGAAAGGGGGAAAGGGGGAAAGGGGGAAAGGTGGAAAGGGGGAAAGGGAAAGAAAGAGAGTACAAACTGTAAATGTTTAACAAAATATGACTCAGGGTTTGGGTTTTGCATTCTGAGGTGCAATTTGAAACCAATAAGTCATTCAAAAGGTACTATTTTTGAAGTAAAAAACCAAACCAACAAAACCAAACCAACAAAAATCTATAAAACAGACAAAACGGGAAATTCTAATGCACACTCAATTAACTTTTTCCACCAAGGGTTGGGGAGGTGAGTTGGGTTTGCTGGGTTTTTTTTACAGCATTTATTAGAAGAACAACTTCTGAGTCATAACTTCTAAGAGTACAAGGGGTAAATCTGTTCAAAATAATTGACTTCAGCATTTTAAAATACTGGCTTCACTGTACAAAAAAAAATTTCTTTGTACTCTCTGCTTCACTTTTTGTCTATATGAATACATTAATTTCTCAGAACATATATTCTCAGACACAAATTTTGAAAATGTATTTAACAAGCATGTATTATTGATGACAGCTCAAATTAGGCTTCCATAGGACTGCAAGAGTACCAACACAAGATTCCTAGTGGTAAAGGAAAAAGGCAAACTAATGGAGAGTGCTCTCTTATGTTAACACACTTACCGTTCATAACCATATGTGCATTTTTGCATTTTTAAAACGTCTGTTTATTTTGGTATATCTTTATCTATGCAAGCTTATAGCTAGAGCTTTTTTAATTTTTATTTTTTTAATGTTCACCTTTAGCTGTAGTGTCTTCTCTAAGTTTTCAATCTTCCTTTCAGCTATTTTAAGCTTCCTTAGCTCCTCTGACTCTCTAAAAGAGCTCTTTGGGGACAGAGACCTTGAACGTTTCACAGGTGGTTCCTGGAGAATAAAACAAGGACATGGTTGAACTAGTTGGAACACCGGATTATGAAAGACATGCAGAATTAAAGAAGTAATTTTGAATACTAATAATGAATTACAAAAAAAAAAAATCTGCATGGAATACCAGAGAAATAACAAGCAGAATTACCACAGCGCTACCACTAAAGGTTTCTCTGTGACTCGTTAATGAGAATATTCATTTACATTTACATTGTTTCTTTCAGAATAATGATGTCCCATTAGGGAAGACTAAAGGGTTATAGACTCAGAAATGCAAGAAACCTCATTACAAAGGAGGGGATAGAGGCTGGTCTAATTGCTCTATAAGGGTCCAAGGTTACACTTGATAGGACAACCAGAAACAAGAGGGAAAGGATTTTTTTCCCTTTGAAATAGTTTAACACACTGTGAAGTTGAAGGAACAATATGCTTGAGGAATATAAATACAACAGACAGTAGATCTTATACCATAATGACCATATGGTCATTAACTATAATGTGACTAACTAGAGACAAGAATATGTGTTTATATTATGTACAGCTTCATATAGCAATCTGGAGAAAGAATACGCGAAAGTAACACTTAAACCAGGCAGCTTTCTTGTTCATTCTCTGTCATATGTCCTTATGGCAAAGAAAGAAAGACCTCATCAAATTAGACTTTCTGATTTTCTGAATAACTTTGGTTAAGGACAGAGAAATACTAGCACACACCTAATATTGGTAAGGTAAAATGCTATTATGTAAATACATAAAGTCAAACAAAAACTTAAGATTAATTGTGACTGTTGTTGTTATTATGCTGCTATTTTCACTGTAAAATAACTGATTTACAACAAAAGGAATTCAGGATAAGATCTTCATGAATACTACATATTTCAACACTTTTACTATTCCAATGAGTTAATTTAATCTTAAAGACAATTCTAATTAGCAACGGGCATTTTTTTCCTTTGACCATTACCTTCCAGTATTAAATGTTTACAAGACACTGCATAACACTATTTCCCTTTAAATCATATGGGTTTCCAAAAAGGAGAAGGGGAAAAAAATTACAGAAAATAATAATATCACATATTTAAGAATTTAAATATTGCCAAGGTGTTTTTTTCATTTGGTTTTGGGTTTCTTTTGCTTCCAAAATGTGCCTGAATGAGATTTAAAAAAACAAAACAAAAGTACGTTAGTATATGTTAGTACATTTAAAATCTGAATGTCAAATGGACATATTCTGTATATTCCTGTGAGGTCTTTTATATAACAGAATAAACTAGAAGAAAGTTTTAATGAACATTTAAAACAATATTTCAAAATTTATGGTTTTAGATTGTCAGTATAACACTTTACTAAGAGTAGATCTCTTTGAAATAGTATGATTACTGATTAACATTTTTTTCCTAATAATTCTGGTAGAGATATCCAAAACTTTACTTCAGTTAATAAACACTGATATTCATCAGTAAAGATGCACAAAACCAAATTGATCCATTTCAGGTGTCTGAAGCAGAACATCCCAAGACCAACATATCAAAAACTGTACTCATCTTCAAAGTCCCAGATATCTTCAATAAAACCAAGATCTTAAATAATACTCCTATCTTCCATATTTCCTAATCATTGCATACTTATACTAATTTTTCGTAAAAATCCAGAATGCATTATTTTTCAAGGAATGTTTCCTTTTTAAACTTTATGTTTGTATACAGAAGGCTTGGAAAATACATGATTTCTCTGGAATCAGGAATAAAAGGTTAAAGCACTGCATTTGTTGACAAAGAGATGGACAACAAAGGAAAAGAAGTGGACCACCCACTCATTCTGCTAAGAATAACTAGGTAGAGAGACTCCATGGAGGAATGGAGAAAAGAAAAAAATACAGAAAAATGTAAAATTCATAGTCTTGGTGCTTTAATCAAAGGTGATCAGATACAATGAGTACACAACAGGTTTTCTTTATATACCTATATATATTTATATACACACAGAGATTTATATATAGCTACCTGTGATTGCACTGTGAATCTTTTTCACAGGACCAAGGTATGGAAAAAAAATAGAGAAAAATCCTAAATATTCATGGACATGGAAATAATTCCCTGTGAGAACAGGTGGGATTTGTGATGTGCATTAAGAAATACTCTATTGTTTGAGTATGTTTTTACCTGTTTAGTGATCAGACTAGAGGTCTGTGGAGAGAAGGAGCTGGGTCTGGGCTTTACAGCTGCACATAGGTAGTTCGAAGGCAATCTTTGCTAAGAAGGCAAACAGTTTAATTTTCCTACCAAGACAGAAGAGACTGTGTAGTAAAATACACTGTAATTTGATTGCCTGGGGCTGCTGCAAAACTCAATTTGGAAGATGGCATCTGTAATATCCTTCTCACAACTGCAAAGTTTGCTGCTGCTGCTGCCAGGGTTAACCATTTAATTTTTAATTCAGTTCTCAAATTCTACAGTAAATGTACACATACCTGTATTAAATATATACACAAATTGTAATGTTTTAAACATTTCCAAAATGTTTAGGAGTAAGAAAAAGTCCAGTTTTATGAACAAAAAATGTTCATCCAAGTCTGTAAAGGGTAACAACAAAAGATTTTTCATCAAATGATCCTAAAACATGTTTACAAAAGACTAAGCCAAGTAGCAGAGAAGCAGAAATAAACAGGCTTTGTAATATTAATAGATACAAAACTTTGTGACAGAAGATTTAATGTAAAGAAATATCTGGTAAGTGGATGGGACACACATAAACTGTTAACAGAGGTACACGAAGCAGAAAAAGAAAAGATGCCTCTTTCTAAACAACCTTCTGTTACCCATCCACACCATGAAAGACACCATAGGACAAAGCTGGAAACAGTCATGTTCTTGAATTCAACAGGGTTTGTGTTGGATGGAGTCCCAAAACAAGTCAAAAAAAAGGAAACAAGGGAAACCTGAACTCTTACTGAAATGTCTTGGAGAAGTTTTCTGCACACATAGATCAGATCCATGTCTGCCAGGATACATCACTGAAGATAATGGGCAGAAATCTTAACGTTTTTTATCAGTTGAAGAAACAGAAACATTGTTGAAGCCAAACCAGAGGCTGACAAGATACAGGTGGGATTTTTTGGAGAAGAAAAATGGCAAATTCTTGATTCACTATGATTCAACAAGAAATTCATCAGTACTGCAAGTTAACTCATGCCTTTTAATATCTTGACATTATAGACTTAGAAGAATGCTATAGAATGTATATCAATAAAATCCAGTTATAGCTCACATGCATCCTACAATGGGAAAGTTAGCTATAAAAAAAAACCAAAACACAAGGACTGCGTTACTGAATCAGGCAGCAGACATACAGATGGCAGTTTAACTAGGTAACAGAAATCATGCACAGTTACATAGTTACAAAGTTACAAAGTTTAAGGGCCAAAAAAAGTCCTACAAACATCAAGCAACTGACTTTAGTCTTCCTACAAAAGGGCCCTCAGCAGTACCACTTTCCACAGAGACTGGAGTGTGAGGGTTACAGTTACCTCTTAAGTACACACTTAACAATACAATGAAAAATGACACCACGCATGCACATTTAACAAAGCTTTTAACCACTGCATCATCTTGCCAAATAAATTGTTTCTATTACTTTCTATGACTGTAGGCAAGGGATTTGAATTTCTGCAATTCTCAAAAAACTCTAGCCTATAGATGTATATATCTCATTGCATTCAGCAGAGCAAAATATAGGTGGAAGCATACAGTCATGTGACCACATATCCCAACTTATCACACTAGTGGCAAGTTTCTGTTTTGTCTCAGGTCCTTCTTTTTAACACCTTTCCAATTATTTCTTCTTTCAGAATCTTTGGCTTTTTAGAGCAGAAAGTAATCAAAGCAGTATCATTCTGATCAGCAGTGATTCCATGCTTATTTGTTCTTTGTATCCTGGGAATGCACATAAAGGGGGATAAAGGGTTAACAAAACAGAGTCTTTCTGAACCCCAAAGGATCACCATTGTAAAACAAGAATTGTATATCCAACATATTCTTCCTGTCAAATCATGCACAAATAACTTCTGTCATGAATACTTTTGTCACAAAAGACTAAACAACAACGTAATAGGAAGATATTTCATTGCAAGGGAAAATCAGTAAAGACAGTAGTACTACTTTTTCTATTTTATATGTATATTTTGTGATCCTAAAGCCAGAATATTTCTATAATTTTCCTTACTGTCTTGCCTAAATACAAAGGATTTGTTGCCTGTCAATTTAATTCCCAAAAGTTTTAATAGAGACTGTATACACATATGAAAAAAGTGCACGTATCAAACAACCCTGAGTACTGAAAGAGCATCACTAGGATCTACACACCAAAACAGGAAAAGATGCTCTACAACAGGATTTAAAAGTTCGTGTTTAGTTTTACTCAAGGGAGTGCAATTGCTTTATTCCTGAGACAGTGACCAGTTCATGACAAACACAGAACTCTCATTTACATTATTTGGAGGAAACAAGAAATGACATTGTGGTGCGATAACCTTAGCAAAGGGTCAGTCAACCACCCAACTGCCCACTCACTCTTCTTCCTCACCAGGACAGGGGGAGAAAATAGGCTGAAAAAGCTGGTGGGTTGAGACAAAGAAATGGAGATTGCTTACCATTCACTTTCATGGGCAGACTCGACTTAGGGAAAATGAATTTAAGTTATTGTCACTTAAAATATATTTAGGTAGTAAGAAATAAAGAAAATATTAAACCAACACCTTCTCCCCTACCCTGCTTCACAGGCTCAACTTCACTCTTTCACTTCTGACTCCTCTACCACCCCCTGCTGAGCAGGGCAGGGGCTTAGGGAATGAGAGGTTACAGTCAGTCTGTAGCAGCTTCTCTTGGCCACTCTTTC
>NW_009613511.1:5814-13314 GCF_000690535.1 Cariama cristata
ACTTTTCCCCTGCTCCAGTGTGAGGCCTCTCCACAGGTTGGAGTCCTTCAGGATAAACCTGTTCCAGAGTGGGTCCTCCATGGTTCACAGTTCCTGTGAGAAGAAACTGTTCCAGCATGGGCTCCTCTCCACACTCTGCGGTTTCTATGAGGAAATACCCATCTGCTCTAGTGTGGGCCCCTCCACAAGCTGTACTGTGGACATCTGTTCCATGGTGGTCACCTCTATGGGCTGCAGGGAAATATCTGCTCTGGCACTTGGAGCACCTTCTCCCTCTCCTCCTTCTCTGACCTTGGTGTTTACTGGGCTGTTTCTCACCTTCCATTCTCCACTCTACACTGCCCATACAGCATTTTGTCCTTTCTTAAACACATTTTCTCATAGGCACCACCACATGCTCCTAAACAAATGTTCTAAAATATGTCTTTTCCCAAAAATACCATACAGTGCAGGATATAGAGAAAGAACAAGCCATACAGTTTTCAAAGGAAATGTTATGAGATACCAAACATGGAAAAATGAGGAGATTTCTAAGGAAGCAGAACATGATGGTCCACCCTTGCACACTATTTATATCATGCAGCAGTATGTTCCTATTTGCTTCCTTGCTTCAGAAATCTTTTCGAAGTTTCCCATATTCTACACAATCACAATTAAAAAAAAATTAGATAAGGAAGAGGCTGAACATACTGAAAAACATTATGAATTTGGGTAATTTAATAAATCAATTTAAGTTATAGAATTATTTACAGATATATTTAATTACCTATAGTTTATAGCTGTTACTGTTACCTGGTGTCCAAATTTAACAGCAAGTCATCATGAAAGAAGCAGTCCAGCACTATACAGAGTAATACAAAGTCGAAAGTATAAACTTCAAAAGGACACTGTTGTCATCCTTCATAGAAAAAATACTACATCACACTTTAAAATTCAAGAATTAAAAAAAAATCTTATCCATTTATAAAATCATAATAATACCCACTTATATTTCTCTCATTTTCCTTCCAATGAAAGATTGTCATTGTGATAAACACCACAAAATACCTGATAAATATTAATTTTAACAAACCTACAAAGAATTTATCCTTCAAATATTTCATTTAATTAAGAATCCCTTATTCAGTATTTAATAAGGTAAAACCTTCTACTCCCAACAGCAATTTTAACAAGTCTTTGGCAGATAACACAAGAACCATTCAAACAAGCTTCCAAAATTATAAGCAGCATCAACAGATATTAAAATTATTATCTGGACCCTTGAGCAAAAATGTTTGGCTTTACCAGCCTGACTTAGACACAAATACACAAGACAATAAAACTATCCTACCTCACACTTCCTTCCAGTCCTTATATTGTTGCTTTCCAGAGTATCTGCAGTGTACGAATTATGCTTTGCTAGGTTAAGACTTGCTTTTTTCAATTTTTCCTGTAAAAGCTCGATTTCAGATTTTTGCATTGTAATAAGACACTCTAGATCACTTAAAGAAGGCTGTTGAAATACCTGGAAAATGACAGTACAGGTATATTACATTAGCAACAATAAAACAGAAGTGTAACAAACCATTTAGATAAAACTGCATAGAGAAACACAACATTACTGATATTACAGGAACGTGCGAGAGCTGTAAATAATTCTGCCTTTGTAAATGACTCATGAATCCATAATCACAACCCGACCCCAAAGTGTTAACTAAACATTTTCACACCACCACCACCATATTTTCCAAATCCAAATTTACAGTCTGAACAATGGTTGTTTTATACAGATGTTTCCTCTACAGCAACTTATTCTACTACGGTATTTTTTATCTCATATGCTGTCAAAGTTTCTTGACAAAATATTTTACCTCCTAGACTTGTTTCTGGTGAAATTTCAAGTTGGTAAGTATCACTAGCCTATCAAACATGGGGGGGGAAAAAAAAACCCAACAACCTTAACTGCATATTCTGTCAATAAAGACATTCTTAGTTAAAAACTGCCTCAGGAAAGTACCTCTTTAATCTAAATCTACAACATGCATCCATTATGTCCATAAACTCAGACAGCACAAATATTGTGATTAAACTGAAGACACACAGAAAAAATAAGACGGTAATTCTAGATCACAGTGTTACTCAAGGCAGATATGTAACTTCATGAAGCCACTGAATTCCAAGATCCTTCCCAGCTATCAATCCATTCACAGCAATTCCTTGGCACAATACAACACTGCTGCACACTGCTCACCTTGACCCTGTTACAGAACCTGTTCAGACCAAAACACATTTTCATTGGTACCAACTATCTTTAAGGCATACCTCTGATGCCTAATACCAGACTTCTGTGTGTACACGTGACTAAGAGTGGTCAAGTCACCATGGCTCATTGTTAGTTGAGTTTTCATTAACCACCTCTGATCACACCCTACTGCATTACAATCACAAGGCCAAACACTGTTAGCTTAGCATAAGCAACAGCAATATGCCTTCTGAGGCAGTCTATGTCAATCACGAAGTGAAATGCTTTAGCTCAAATCTCCTTGGCAGTGCTTTAAGGCTGAGGACAGACAATCACCTTGCAACAGCTGTGCCAGACAAAGATAATATAATTCCCAGATGGTCAACACATCCAGGCAGCTGCAGGTTAGCACCCCAACACTATTGCTGAAAGAAGGGATGACGCAAACCCCCTCCCTAATCAATTGCATAAATAAGTGGGCAGATTAGTTCTAAAAGGTCAATGCAAGTGGCTTGAGCTGACCCAGCTGAATTTGTATTGCACTGATTAGGGCAAACTCATGAAACCCCTATTGCCAGCAGTGCTCTGACAGCAATGACAAGCATCTAGGAAACAGTGACATTTTCAATCAACAAAGTTTGATTCAGAAGACAACTTTCTCAAGACTGACCAAACTTTTATTTTACACATACGTTCCCTAACTAGCAAAGTTCTGTCAACCTGACTTGCTTGCAACTGTTTGAGCATATTCTTAAGAAAAATACTCATTTCAGTGGAGAAGAAGGAATTTGCCACAACTATCACTTGTTCCTCCAATCTCAATTGCTGGTATGCCCCAGGTAAAACAAATCAGATATACTGACAAAAATCAGAAAAGGCAGTATAAAAAAGGTTAAGCAACCAAAAAATCTTCAAATTCAAGCCAATCAAGAGATGATGGTCCAAAGTTGATTAAAATCAAGCATGCAAACACCCTAGTAAGCTTAGTATTTGGCAGAAAGAAATTAATGGGCATAGTCATTTTTTCTTTCTATACGAATATGAAGCTTTTCATAAAGCGTACTATAAACTCACACTTTCTACAAATAAATCCCAAATTAGAAATACCAAGCATTTATTTCAGAAAAAGCACAACTCCTCATACAGCAAACAAGTACGGGAAAGTTGTCAGAGAGTAAAAGTCGCCCATGCTTTTGCTGACTGTTCCTTAAATAATTTCTGTTGCTCATTTTGCATAATTTAGGCCATATGTACTTGCAAACAGATGTCATTTCCACCTATAATCAGCAAAAGGCCAGTTTAGAACCAAAAGAAAACTCTACACAGAGGGGAAAAAAGGAAAACAGAAACATGAGGAGTACACAAGCCATGCATCAAAAAGAACATTTAAAAGAAAACTCGGCTTTTTGTTTGACCAAAACCTTAGCACTATATAATAAGGAAAAAAAAAAAAACAAACCTAACAAAACCTAGTAGACAGAAATAGTGCCAGTAGATAAGGGAAATGTAGCTATACTTAAGTTATACAATTAATTTTTTTTCACTTGAACTTTATTCTTAATAAGAAAGAGAAATACACCTACCAACTCGTCCCATTTTATTGGTTTCTCAGCTTTATGCAAAAAATTCTACATGTAACATAAGTTGTACAATTATGTTAGTAACTAAAAAAAGAATCAACAGCTTCAACTGTTATAATAATTTTAATTCATATTACCATTATTTTAAAAAGTCTACAACTGTTAAATGTTGCTGACTTTTAAACCATGAGAATTACACAAATTTAGCCAACGATTAACTTACTGTATCACTACTTTTTAATTTCTTCTTTCAAAATGAAATGCAAAGTGTTTTGAAATGTAAATTCATTTAAGAGTCCCAGAATGTATCAAATCCTTGCCCCTCTATGTCAATGGAGTTCTGCTACTGACTTTAATAGGACTAATATATGAACAGTATTCTTCATTTGTTTTGGAGGTTTTTTCCCCTACTCTTTTCTTCTCCCAAAAGAGATCTCTAGAAATTACCATGCAGCAATAATTATTTCAAATTAAAATACTGTAAAGGCACATTTTCTAATAAAACTCTTACAACAGTCTTTGTGCACATGCATACACACACATATTTCTTGGAAAATAAAACCCAACAAAACCATTCTTAGATCTTAACTTACACCTCCAAAATGCCTGTGTTTTTACCCTCAAAATATTCAGCAGATCAGTTACCAATACAGACCTTGCTATATCACCTGGGCCTACAATATTCTCAAAACTTGCTCAATTTTTAAGTATGCATGTGAAGTTTCTTCAGTTTCAAGGGTTCTAAGAACCCAGGTGTAACCTGAGGAGATCCATTTAAAAATTGAGGTTTTGCTTACCAATGGACTCCAGTTTAAGAACAGTTGGGTATAATTTTCTGTTAAATTTAACATATCCTTCACTATTTGATAAATATTATTCTACATTTCCTACCCTAGAAGACTTTGTTTACTCAAATATCAAGAGATTTTTTAAACATGAATTTTTAAGACATGAAGAGATCTTCCAAAGACAGAAAGCTGGATGAAATGTCTCTCTCTTGTCTTGTTTCAGATTCATGTCTATTTAACTTTAGACTACTACACTTTTATGTTCCAGGTATCCTTCAGAGCAAAAAAATCACCAAAACCAAATCATTTAGTGAAAAGATCCGGCTACCATGAGAATCTCAATTCTCTCTGTATAAAATATGACTCTATGAATAACCCAGAGTGCCAAGATTTATGCACGAAGAAAGAAGCCCAATTTCGTCAGATCCTCAGAAAGAAATGTTACCTTTTCTTGGCTTTTAATTTCCTAACTTTACATCTGAACACTTATTTGTAATATAAGAACTAAGGGAAATATTAGTAAGGCCAAAATGCAAATAACTTGGACTCTAATGGACTTAAAAATCCTAATGTTATCAGAAAAAAAGCACAATATTGTGTTTCAAGACTGCAGAAAACATTCAACATCCAAGCTCTGTATGAAGAACACAGTCCAGTTTCACAGTAAAGATCAGAAATCCGCAATTCAGAAAAATAAAAACAAGTTTACATCCCAAGAGGTAGCATCAGGTTATTCCACAGCTTCTGTCTCAGAATTATCATTGTAGATCTTTGATCTTGCAAACTGAAATAGTAACTCACCTCAACAAAGAGTTTCATGAAGGTTCACTTCCTAAAGTCTATGCTGAATCCTCTGTCTAATACTAAAATTCCCACATGATAGTTTTAGTGTACACATAATGCTGACCCTCTTCACAGTCTATCCATCTACATGTTGAGTGCATCAAATGAAAGTTTCTCTCAGGTTTAAGCATCTTAGATCAGATTCTACTTGCATTACAAAGCTTAGCTTAAAAGAATAGTGGTTTCTTCTTTTACTTAGCAAAATCAGTTTATATCATATGCTATTTTTTCACAACAGATACATAATTTTTGCATACTGAAACTCAATTTAACATAAGAATATATATTCCAAATAAATGTCAGAGGCTTTTGGGTTTTTGTTTCAAACAACAAATATGATCAAGAAATTATTTATTTCTACCAAGCAGATCTCTCACTCCTCTTATGCTTACATGTCTTTTCAAAGTAAGACATAGGTGATGTTTTCTGGATACGTTAATCAAGATGAAGCATAACCGCCATCTTTGCTACAAAGTTGTACTGCTAGGGGAACCATCCACACTGTACTTAGGGTAGGGAACCCAATGCCCACCTTTTCAAGGCTGCTGTTGTCAGAGATCACAAACAGTACCAAACAACACGGAGCATATACAGCTCCACTCCACCATACTTCTACTCTGCATGACTTTCCTGAACTGGTAGAAGAGATCAAGTGTCAAGGGAACGGATATCTAAGAGCTTCAGAATTAGTAACACAGCCTTACGCGTACTCCTGTTCCCCTCAACTTCCTCAGCACAGAGCCGTGCTAAAACTAACTGCACAGTACCAAAACCACTGACTAGGAGGAGACAGAAAAAGCCTACACAGTCTTTCAACAAGCAGATCAAAGCTCACCCTGCTTCAATCACAAACCAGCAAACAGGCACATAGTGCCTTAGTAAAGGCTAAAATATCTTTTCACTAAGCAACACAACAGTTTACACACGCAGCTCGGACTAGCAGAAGCGTGTACACCTCTAGCAGAATATTTGAGTTAGGAAACAGCATTTTTGACCTATGGCAACCAACTGTTTCATGACCCATACCTCAAAGTTTTCTTCCAGTCATACTCCAGGAATCCAGTGCCATATGCCACACAAAGTCATGACGCAGTAAATGTCCAGAGGCAGTTTATATATTGAGAAATATGAATCACTTCCCAGGTTTTCTCTTACTCTGTTACTGAGTCAGCTAGCTGAGCAGCTAAGTCAGAGGCAATGCTCATCTCAGGATTCTTTGCAAGCTCCTTCTTTTTGCAGCTTGGAAATACAGTCATCACAGTCTCATCTCTATCTACTGCACATAGTTCTAGGATGAGCACCAGTAACGAACTGTTGAAGAGCAACTTACCCAGCCTGGACCTTGATGTCATGTGTCCCCATGAGTTCCCAAAAGGGGCTTAAAAGCCAGTGAAAGGTTTTGCACCATCCATCCCCCCTCATAACATTTATATTGGCATCCTCCGAAATCCACATTATTTATATCACATGAAAAAGAGCACTCTGATCATCTGATAGAGAAGAACAGAGAGGTGAAAAAAAGGATGCAATCCTTTTACAAAGACCATGCAGCCATCACATCAGAAAGATTCCCCAAACCACATATGAATGGATTTATTTTATACATCTGGGGAATTAGACCTCCTGTTATAAAATTAATGCTCAAAATTATTGGGGAAATATGCAATTAGAAGATAAGAAAAAAGTTTTGCAGTCTGGAAAAATGTTTAGAAGAATCATCACAAAAAGTCTCAAGACAAAGCTGGATTTCATTAAGCCTTTTTGTTAAACCAACCACTCATTTCCCCATGCATTTGTTGGAGCGGCAACTTTTTAGTCGTAAGTACACAATCTAACTGGGCAGTTTTTTGATAAAACTCGTCAGAGCAGCTGCAAACAAAGATCCAGGCAAGTTGAAGACATCAGTACTATTTGCTCTAATGCATTACAATAGACATTAGAAATAGAATATAACACTACAGAAGCTCACATAATTGCTGGTTAAAGTACTTTATATCTTTATATTCTTCGAAGCAATACTTTACAACTGTGGGTTAAAAGTTTCTATTAAGTATAATGTTTTTTCTTT
>NW_009613511.1:15235-21340 GCF_000690535.1 Cariama cristata
AATTTTGAATAATTGTAGGTAAAAAAAAAAATCACTAAACGTTCTTAAGTTTTATTATAGCAGCATGAATAGTGTCGCTATAGAGTAGTTAAAGTTGAGTTGCTCTTTCCATTATAAACCCCACATTTTCAGTATCTTTTTGATTGTTGTACATTGAAAATACATGGAATAAATGGAATGTCAAATTAAACTAAATGAAAATGAAACTATTTTTCAAAATTGGATCCAGTTTTTCCTTTCCATCCTTTTAACACTCTAGAATAGGATGTAGATTAGTTTTCCAAAGCTATGCAGTACCTTCCTAAAGTACACTGTATTTCTTTCCTCTTTTAAAAAATCATTTCAAAAGCTGCACAAAACCACTATTCCTTGTTTTACAGACAACACATGCTTGCATCCTGGCACACCTACAACATTGCAGGTGGAGTCCCAAATTGCTATAGTAAAACATACCCAACTGTAACTGAAATTGCATTTTATGGTGATCAAATGCTAGTATACCGTGATCCCAACAACAACAACTTCACAGACTCTATTAGACAGTTACAAGTCCACACAGCTTTTCTGAGGACACAGGTATTGCTTGAACCACGAACTCTTCTGTATGTTTATATTATCCCAGAATTGAATTATGCAGTTCAAATACAAAGACTTTGTAGAAAAATAGTAATACCGCCTCACAAAGACCTGTATTTTCTCCTTTCCACCTTGTTTACAAGACATGTATACAAGACATTTTAAGTGTAGCTTCCTAACACGTTTGTATTAAAAAAAAGTTTGGAAACTAACAAATTACTACTACCTCTTTCACCAAGAATCAGATACAGGCTTACACTAGTTTTTAAAAAAGTATTTAGCTGTAAGCTACCATACTAAATTTGCTATTAAAAAGTATAACTAAGAATAATTCTACTCTGATCTGGTGAGACCCACCTGGAGTACTGTGTTCAGCTCTGGGCCCCCCAACACAAGAAGGACACTGATCTGCTGGAGTGAGTCCAGAGGAGGGCCATGAAGATGATCAGAGGGCTGGAGCACCTCTGCTATGAAGACAGGCTGAGAGTTGAGGTTGTTCAGCCTGGAGAAGAGAAGGATGTGGGGAGACCTCATAGCAGCCTTGCAGTATTTAAAGGGCCTAGAAGGAAGCTGAGGAGGGACTTTTTGCAAGGGCATGGAGTGATAGGGCAAGGGGCAATGGCTTTAAACTGGAAGAGGGAAGATTTAGATCAGGTATCAGGAAGAAATGCTTCACTGTGGGGGTGGTGAGGCACTGGAACAGGTTGCCCAGAGAAGTTGTGGATGCCTCATCCCTGGAAGTGTTCAACGCCAGGTTGGATGACGCTTTGAGCAACCTGGTCTAGTGGAAGGTGTGCCTGTCCATGGCAGGGGGGTTGGAACCAGGTGGTCTTTAAGGTCCCTTCCAACCAAACCATTGTATGATTCTGTGAATAAAATGACATCATTAATATTAAAGATCACATGTGTCTTAAATGCAAAGTATAAATTATAGTTATCTGTTTTGCAAACAGCACGAAATACTGCTACTTTTCTATTACAAACATATTTAAATATGGAGTAAATTAAACTTTAAAAGGTACCATCTATACCTGTCTTGGGTAATAATCTCCAAATAACAGATAGTTTTCAGCTTAAGGAAATACAAACATTAGAAAAATGTTAGTGATCTTTTCCATCATTGAAGACTAATTATCTACTCAGTAAGTTGTATTGCTTAAATTGGGCAATTTCAGTTCCATTTTACTTTCTGCAAAGCCCAAGCCTTCAAGTAAACATCGATAGTCTTTTGCCTTCCTTAAACAATGTGCTGCTGTACTACATAGTTCAAAATGTTCACTGTGATTTCATGTCATCTTGTCCTATACAAGTAGTTTTTTGCTATAGTATTTGTTAGTTGCTTAAAAAATATATTTTGAGATCTTTGTGATCAATTTCAATTTTTTTTAATAAATTGAATATTTCTAAAAACTGATAGATCTTTCTAAAAAAGAGAGTTGTAGTAATCTGTGACCCATAGGGGGTGCAAGATAGAGAAACTTTTAATACAAAGAAATTAAATGGGCAAGGTTTCTAACAGTAAAGCCTAAATAAGCGTCATATAAAAAGCATTTTGTTAGGAATTCATTTCAGTAACTGAAATGATCCCAATCTGTAAACCCAATCTATAAAACAAAATTTACAGCACTACACTTTGAACAGGATACCTGCCTCTTGTTATGCTGTATCATTAACAAGAAATAGAAAATCAAGTCTAAATAGTGGACTTTAAATATTCAGATTGCAATACTAAGTATACTGGACAAAATCTAGAACCACTAAAATAAATGAGTTACCCTCTCCAAACAATTTTTTACCATTTATATTTCAATCAAAATCAGTATTTTAGAGATTATATTATAAAAGCCTAATAAACTGAAATCACTGAAATATTATGTTAGAAAGCCAGTAAGTCACACTCTGATAATAAGACTTGAAGGATTTTTGCATGGCATCAATGGATGCAGTTTTTCTTGAAACATTTTATTTATGTATTTCTCATATAAATCTTTCTAAACTCAGATTTTTATTTTAGTTACAAATTAGCATTTTTTTCTGTCAGCTTAAGTTACATCTGTGTGGAATTTCTACTTTCATTGTTTTACTGGTATTTTCTATTCTATTTTTAAAAGCTTCATAATGAGAAATTAAGATACTACTAAGACACTATTATAATAGTGCCAGTGAATTCTGTATTAGGTACAATGCACATACTTGCCTGATGCTACAGTTACAAATAAAACCATTTAAATTTCTGTTAATTACTTTCTTCGATAAAGTATCATCTCTTAATACTGTCTTTGGTGTCTGCACACGTATGAAAAGTAGGAGTCGAAACAAAAATGACTGCTTTGGTTCAGTAAACATATTTAAATATTTACTATCACATGGGTAATAGTTATGGTATACTAACCTTATGACTAAATGTATGGTATACATCTCAGAGCTAAAAATGAGTACCAATAATGAAACCGAGCCAAAACAACAGCTACATGAGATGAAATTAACCAAACCCCACAGGCTTATGTTTTGAAAACTACTTAAAATGGTTTTGTTCTGTTCTTTTTTACTGTGTAGCATGAGCATAGATGTAACTAAAAAGACTTCCCAATTCAAAGATGCTTAATCTTTCTGATCAGAGAAAAAGTATGAGAGCTGCTGCATGCACACATACTAAGATGCAATTAGAAATTTACTGTAAAGCAGATTCAAATCCTTCATCTCACACATTACCAGAACAGTCAAAATAAAATAAACCAAAAGTTTGCCCTCACCAACACAAGTGCCACACTGACTAGAATAAGATTACAACATTAAAAAAGGTGTATTTTACCCTTACTGAAATAAAAACAAGATACTCTTGCTAATAAAGCAAATAATATAAAACTCATTTTTGACTGACTACAATGCAATTTCAACAGCAAGAAAAGTTCAAATCCAGGAAAAAGTACGTGCTTACATATGCAACACTGATGTATAATCTTCCTGGCTAGTGAAAGTCTGAAGAAGATATATTAGTACTGTCGGCAGACTGTTAGCATGTCCCACAGGATGAACCTTCAACAAGGCATGAATCTGAACATGCTCAAGAAATCAGTACTTTATAGCAGAAATACAACCGTCATTAAACCAACTTTTATTTTTTGAGAAAGTATTATTTTTAAAAAATGGTAACCGGAAAATTAGTAGATGTCTACATTGCTTTGGTGTCCTGTTAATTAAGCCTCTATTCCAAATCCAACCTGTTCTTCTGATTTTGGAGTCAAGAGACAGCAGAATGAGTTAGGAAGTCCTCTTAATCATGCTTAACTTCAGAACTTCACAAACGACCAGGATTCTGGTTATCTAACAGGTCTCAGAAGTAATGATAGGTAATCATTTTTTGCCCCTGCAGACACCTCTGCCGTAACCACACAATAATAATTACTTTTCTAACATTTATGTAAGACAATAAAGTTGGTCATGGGAAATTTGGCTGTCATCAAAATGCAGCCAGCAACAAGCGTTATGACACATTCCAAAAAGGAACACTCTGGCCTTTCAACCAAAGCAAGACTGCGTGTCAACAAAATTTGGGATATTTGCTATAGCAGAATGGAAGAATGTTAGTCAAGAGAAAATACAAAGCATCTTAAGCACATAAGCACATACAGCTTCACATCTCCGTTCTCCTACAAACATAGCAACTATGGATGCTACCTATACACATTTCTTCCCTATGAAGCTGCTTCAGTAATGCTAATCATTTGTCCCATCACAGCCCGGCTTAGGATTAATTTACTGAAAAATGAAGGTTCATATACTGCATTTAGCTTACTATACTACATTCATTATCATAAGTTGTCTGCTTTTGCTTCCTACCATGTCTTCTCCACTAGCATTTGCAAATATCTGACTGAGCTCGTGACAGATCACAAAAATGTTCAACTTGACATATTTCTGCAGAAGGTCAGACTGAACCTACATTCACAAGCAGAAAATTCTCTGAATAAGTGTGACAAGTACACTCCTTCAAATACACTGAGAATAGGGAGAGTACCAGAGATTCTAAAAGGCTGAGATAGGACCAAAACGGAAACATAGCAGAAAGTCAAGAGAAGGCCATAGGAAAATAATTATTTGCACCCACGTTCACCATTAAGTAATTTAGAACTGCTTCACATTTGGATCCTAATTTACATAGAGCATACTAGTTAATGTACTTCAAGTTCAAACGCCATTAGGAGACACAGAATAAATCAACAAAAGAAATAGTAACAATTCACCCACACTGGATGGGATTAATTTAAAACATCCAAGGGAAATGAAGTATAAAGTTGAATTACCAATTATAGATTGCCACCGGCTTCTAAAATAGTCTTACTTTTAACCTCAGAAATTTCCTAAAGTTCTTTTATGAATTAAAAAAATTGATCCGAATGAAATTGTCTACTTGGATTTGAAATGGATTTCAGCAAACCTCCACACAAGGAGCTCTTAAAGAAACCCAACTGCTGTATTTTTAGGGGAGAAAAAAATTCTTAGGGTTAAAGGATTGCTTTCATTATGAGAAATAAGTAATAGCAACAAATGCTTAGTTTAGTCAGTGGGAAAAAACACCTGTGGTGTCCCACATGTTCAAAAATATAGAAAGGTAGGAGGCTAGTGTAGTAACAAAATTTTCTAATACTATTAAGCTATTCAGGATAATAAAGACAAAAGCCAATGCCAAATATTTACATCAGGTCCACATGGGATACTGCGTGACTGTATAATAAACTGTCACACAATATCCAGGTTAGATAATATAGGTGTTGTACATGAAGGAATGCATTCTGACATCACTTCACAAGGACAACAAACGCCTCCTTAACCTCAGAAAATATAATCCAGAGATATAATTAAACCTTTTATAATAAAAAATTTAAACAGTTTGACAAAATAAACTGAAAAAAACTCTTCAGAGCAATACTAATGAAAGCAGAACAATGTATTCAGAAATAGAGTCTGAGCATTCAAAAACCATGATCCAAAGCTGTGTTTAGAGTAGAAACAGCTCGAGACTAATTTTATAACATTTCAAAAAATCCACCAAAATATTCTAAAAGAAAAAAACCTAATTATTTCTGAGATTCAGAAAAAGGTCAAGAATGTATCAAGAGGTAAACACTCCACAACAAAGACTTAAAAGAATGTATTTTAGCATTTGTGAAACAAAATTGTCAAATAATTAGATTAAGTGGAACTTTAAAAATCATACAAAATAGGCGTTAGGAATCTTATGATAAACACTTAAGTAATACTCTGGATAACGTTAGAACATTAACTCTGGAATGACCATCATGAAGACATCCAGGAGATACTGCATTCTGTGATTTTTCTGTTTTACAGCAGGTTACTACTTACACAAACTTTGGGGAATTAAACACTATGGGTTTTTTAACATTCAAGCTCCTTTGGGCTCATGAATATAATCGCTGATTACAGATCTACCTTACCTACCCACACTAAGTGAAGCTGTGCGTTTAAGGATCATTATTACTTTAACTATTTTCCCTTCCCTGCTTAATC
>NW_009613511.1:21354-26446 GCF_000690535.1 Cariama cristata
GAAATGCATAAGTACATCTCACTAACAAATCTATGGAAAAAACTAAGCAACAGAGTTTACAAAACCATTCTGGGTAGATCATTTCAAAGGCTTTCAAACTAACTGAAGTCATAAACTGGCCTTCAGAAAATGTTGGGGTTATACATGTAAGACCTGGCACACTTGTAAAGTTGGAGGCCTGTTAGTGAGAGTGACAGATTTATTATCATAGTTCCAAATGGTACATTACAGCTTAGAAATTTTTAGACAAATATTTCTCCACCCCATCATACTTTCTTTAGATTTATGATCTAAAGTTTAGTTGCATGGTCAGGAACAATGAAACAAATCAGGACCAGTACATTTAATTTTCACAGAGGAAATACAGAAATTTCACAATTTCTTCTAGGAATTTGTTTCCAGGAACAAAATCACTTTGGTTTTATTTTTGGTGTCTTTGTTATAGCATATAAATAAGAGTCTCGTTGAATACTGACACTGTTACTCAGGTTTTTTCCCAGGACAGATGTAATTGTGACGTACCTATTAGGAACAGTAGAAATAGTTACACTACTGCAGCAGCATAGTTGCACAGTTTTCCTTAAAAAAAACCCAACAAAACAACGAAACTGCAATTTCCTTTAAAATTGTCTGGCACACAAGCTTAATTTAAAACAAGAAGAAACAACTTTGATTATTCTAGAAGTAGACTCACCTGTACTTCACATATTGGAGAGCAACTCTGATATACTGCATTTAAAGCATCATGAGCCTGCTGAAGTTGCTCTTGTAACTGACAAATCTTTTGATCTTTTCCAAGTAACTGATCCTGAAGAGAGGCACAGCTTTGCTGCAGCTGAATTTCACTTGTTTTAACAGTTTCAAAACATGAAGTCAATTCGTTATAAAGCTATGAGAAGGGAGAAGAGAAGTAACAGGATTAAAAATAACTTCAATGCAGATAGCCATAAAAATACAGGAGGAGAGAAAGTATAATTTAAGTAACTTATCCACAAAGATCACGCTTCCTTTTTTACGTTTTGACAATTCTTTCACACTTCTTGCTCTCCTGGATCTTGTCACACTCTATATATTTGAAAATAGTGATTATAACAATCACTGAAACTTTAAGTTTGAAAGAATTTTTTTCCAGAAAAACACAGCTTACATTAGAATAATATCACTTTCAGTAGCTTCTTTATGGCATTCAGGAATAGAAACAGCCACTTAAAAATCAGGATTTATTTTACTTCTTGAGCAGTTTATATAAAATACAGAAAATACAAAAGAAAAAAAAAATCTTTTATTGAGAATAGGCAAAAAACTGAAACACCTGTCTTGGGATGAAATTAAAGGAGCAAGGATACCAAATACCATCCTTGTCTTTTATAGAGTAGCTTGATCTTTTAAAACTAACATTTTAAATATAGCTTGGATAGCAATACAGTGAATTCACTAATGCCTACTGCATTTTGTATGAAGATTAAAATAGTTGTTTAAATAATTATTCTGTGGTAATTTTTTTTACATTAACTATAAAACCCAGAGGTTATATTAGAAGTTCTTATCCCTGGCTGTTGCACAACGGCTCTCGCTGAAACCAGAATATTGTATACATTCTGCAATCACTTTAGAAGAGATTCCATACACACAAAGACTTTCTAGAACTACACCTAAGTAATAACTAGTATGTGCTATCTAACTGACAAAAAGAACTTACTTTGCAAGAATATGAGAACCACCCACCTCTCCATTTTTACTCTTCTTTTTCAATGTAAACATCTGAAAACTGTTTAATTATTAAAAAAAAATTTAAAAACTGTTTGAAAAATAAATCTGTAGTTGAATAACCAACAGTATAGATTCTGAAGGAAATATATAATTCCACAGCTTTACTACCTAAGCATACATTCCTCTCTCATTTCAGTCCTTCATTGCTTTGATTGTCCCTTTTTCTCATAACAAACAATATTCCATCCGACTATTTGTTCTACCATAAAATAATCTGTAGAAAGCACGTATGTACTTCCGCAGCTGACAGTTTTCTTTGGAAAATCCATTTCTGCCATTCCATCCAAAAGAAACTAATTAAATATGAAAATCAGAATTTCCAAGTCTATCAATAATGTTTATAAGTACAAGGAACTGACATAACTTATACAACTTGTAAAAACATTATTTCACTCTTCATTATTAGTCTTTGTCTTGTCAGCTTTACTTAAACAATACACTTCTTTCTCCCTTCAATCTGCTTACATCACTTAGAAGTTAAAGCCTTCAAAAAATATTCACAGCTTGTAGATTTGGAAACAGTCTACCTAACACTTTGTGACGAATTTGGAAACAATGATCTCCCTTTCATTCCTTCTTCCTATCATTTTATGCTCCCATGGAATCTCAAAATCCACTTAGGACAAAGTAAATTACTTCTTGCCTATTTCCAAAGCAGATCAGAGATTATGTCTCTCAGGCAAAATTAATTCAAAGTCCAGATAGACTGATATTTCGAATTACTCTGAGTCTTAAAAATTAAACTTTTGCATTGACATTTCTGTGCCTACTGTATCTTTCTTATATATTTAAGAAATCTTACATCATCCCTAGAAATGCAAGTTCAAGATTAGCTAATTTCTTACAGAAATCAGTAAGTATCTCACAGGAAAATAAACAGTTCATTTATCAAAAACATGCATCTTTAGATAATGTCCTTGAAAACGAATGAAACATCAAGACACGGTTACTTACAGCGATAACTATACAAGCTCATTAGATAGATTGTACTGGTATGACAATTTGCTGAGTTTATGACTAGCAGCACTTAACTGGTTGTAATTATAGTATCTGAAAGGTAACATCCTAGTAAGATGAATGGAGAACATCAAAAGTATGATGCTTTTTTCTAGCTGGCAGCCACATCCCTAATGTAGCTAATGGGTATTTTTGGTAGTCAGTATTTGCCAGGACAAGACAAATAGCATGTCTTTTTACTTGCATAAACTTTTTTAACCTTTCCTGCTTTGAAAACAGCAATAAGAAAACACATGTATTTCAAGCATAAAACTAGCTAAAAGCTACGTGCAAAAAACCACATTCACATCATTCATATTTTTACACTGAGGTTTACATATTATTTTAAACACCACCAACGTATTAGTTTATAGGACTTAGATTCATATTTTTTTTTTTTCCAAGGCATTTAACATCAGGAAATTTCAAAATGAAAATTATCTGTCTGAAAAGAAATAGTTTTATCTACTGTCCACAGAAAACTAGAACAGCTTCCAAATTTCCATTTGGCTCCCTATGTTTTCTTTTATGGCCATGCACTGGTTTGTGGATTAAATACATGCTTCATGTTTGTAATGGATTATTTGAGGGTTTTCTGCTCATTTCTGACCCTATTTTAGAAGAGGCATCACAAGTAATCACACTGCAGTAAGCACATTGCAGAACATTCAGAATTGCACAACATAGTGAAACAGGTCTACCATTAATAAAGATACAGAAACTCAGGTGTAGAGAGACAAGATGTAAAATGGAGATCAGAGGAGTAAATATGGAACACCAAGTAGACAATCCGAAAGGCAGACAAAAATATTGTAAATTATTTATCTCAGAACTAGCAAACTTCACAGAAAACAGCAGTGAAACCTTGACTGTATATAAGCGAGTGCTTATACCTCACATGAATGTCAATAAGACAGGAGATTTACCCAGGAAATTGTTTAATCCCCAAGAAGAGCTATAAAAAAATATTCATATCTACAAGTCAGAAAGAAGAAGGAAAATATTTAAAATAATCCTTTATACTTTTTATGAAATTTGGTGGTTGAAAAAAAAAAAAGACAACAGCCAGCAACACAAGACTGTGCTCTGCAAAACTGATGCACTAACTGTATTTTGAGAATCTCTTTCTAATGCCTTAGAGTTGTCCTTTTTCTGACAGGCAACATAGACTGTTACAGGAGAAGGTACTTAAGAACAAATAAAAAAGATTAAAAGTATCTCAAATCAGTACACTGTAATAAATTTAGTCTATATGACACAAGAGCATTATTAACCAGTCAGGAAGGAAGAGTAACTTAGCTAATTACAAAAAAATAAAGCATCCCTTATTTCTCAGCTACCCTAACAATTTCCTATATTGATTTAACTGATTTTACCAGAAAATACTTTTTGCTAGCTCTTTGAAGAGTTGCGTAAAACAGAAAACTTCATTAGAACAGTAGATGTTCTTAATGTCATCAAGTAACCTAAAAACTCCAGACCACAGCTAGGACTTCCAGGAGAAGCAAAAGATGTGACACTAATGCCTGCTCACATGTGACAGGAAATATTTAACAGCCTGATAATGGAGGGGTGAGGTAAAGTTCTGACATATATTAAATACGTGTGATAGCAAAATTAAGTTAGATCAGACCAAGGAAAGCTGAGGAATTCCAACAAAACCTAGTAAAACTAAATAATTAACCCATACGATCTATTGTATTTTATGTTAGCCATAATCATAGTGCAACTGAAAAAAAACTGCAGAGTTAAACAGTTGACACAAGTGACCAACACAAACATTATACAAGCGTGCAGGATTTATTTTAAACTAGGTTTATACTGCTTCTGTCTACCGAATGCCAATTAACACCTGGGACACATTTTCCAGTTCCAAAATAATTTCCAGTTCCATAACCCAAAAGCATTTACTTAATGCTCTCATAGACTTTTCTATGATATCAACTAAGGCACAGGAAGTGGGGACATTGAAGGAGATTTCCTTCAAACATATACCCCTGTGAGGAACTAACACTAAGGTAGATCCATCCATTAAAATGCAACAGTAGCCAATTATATACACTGGGTGTAAAACAAATATTCTCCTCCATTAAATGTTTTATCTAAATGCTCACACCCTAAAAAACAGTATATTACAGAGACCTGAGTAAATGAACCTGAACATAGAGTAATACTGAACAGATAGTAATGACACAAATGAAAAAAAAAGTTAGTCTAAATTAAGACATAATAAAACTATAAGGGAAACTATTAACAGCACCATTGCAGAAATCCATGTTTCAAGATGTCCAGATGGACAATGTCCAGATGGACGCCGGTGATGAGT
>NW_009613512.1:0-1574 GCF_000690535.1 Cariama cristata
AGTGGACCTTAGGATGTCTGAAGGAATGAGCTTTCTTATGGCCAAAATCCATATGGGAACAGAGGGACTTTTTTTTCCCTCTGACAGGTTAAAGTAGAGGAGAACACCTCTGCTTGCAGTGTTATCTTCTAAAAAAGTTTTTTAATTAATCATTTGACCTGTCCTCCCCGCTTGCTACACCTTGCAAGATGTAGAATCACACAGTTGAGACAAAAATTGCAAGCGAGCCATGTGATGAGCCTTGTTGAACATCCTCATGGCAAGCGTTAATTTTATTTCGCCTGCAAAGCATCGCTTCATGCAACGCAATATTTGCCTTTGGGCATTAGGGTTTTATACAGAGGTTGTCCTAATATTGCTAGGGTTAGTCATGGTTTTGTTGTACAAAGATGTGACAATTTGAATCTTCATCAGGGTTAGGAAACAGGAGTTACAATACAAGGCTGGAGGAACTTAATACCTTTGATTTATCGAAGGAGAGGATTGCGACCTCTGCTTCTCTGGTTGCCTGTTAGAAGACACTGATAGTAGCTACTGTTTTAATATAAGCAGCCAAAGGTTTGATAAGATGCAATGGTGAAGGTCAAAACTGGGTAAAGGCATGGGAGTGGAGGTAATGAGCTACTGGAACAATCCATCAAGGTTTGTGGTGGACATTGCATCATCGCTGGAAAACCTTTAAAATCAGAATTACTTGTTTTTTCTAAAAACTTTGTGTTCCAGTTCAACCACAACTACTGACCTTGAAGTAGGTATTAATTAGTGGACGACTCCTCGTCTGCGTTGTTCAGGATGTCAGACTACCTGACTACTGTGATCTCTTAAAACTTTGTCTATAGAAATAATAGATTCATACTTCATGTTTTTCTTCTTGTGGCGAAGACCAAATTAAAAAAAAAGTTTCAAGAAAAAAAATAAGTTGAGTGCAGCCAAGGATTTCATTGTTCTGATTTTGACTCTGATAACGCTCGTTGTGTGGCCTTGGGCAAGTTATTAATCCACAAGTGCCTCAGTTTGCCAATTTGTCAGATCCGGATAACTTCACTTACCTAATAGGATGACATGTTTTTAACATACTGTTAATGTAAACGTGGAATAATTATGAGCTTTTACGACTACTTTGTTTATGACAAAGGAGAATAGTTGTATGTAGAGTAGATGCCCATTTTCCCGACCTACTTCGTTTAACTCCTGGGAGATGTTTTGACTCTTCAAAAGAGGATTTTTCTTGACTTGGGGCCACTGCTGTGGTACTCTGTCCCGCCAAGTTCAATGTTCTTCTGGACAGAATGAAATGTGTTTATGGATTTTGATGTAACTTGAAAATTCTTGGATTGTTAAACTTGCTGTGTTACGGGAAAATGAATCAAGTTCTGACTCACGAAGGAGGACTGACCTTGGGGGGAGAGGACAACATTGTGCACACCACGGTTTGGCTTACTAGGAAAGTATTTCTTTGGTTGTCTCTGGCATATATTTGTTCTTGTTGAATTGTTACCGTTGCCTGGTATCAGATGGTACCATTAAGGATGAGACATGGTGTTAGTGCCCCTCTCTGATTTTTCAGTCTTTGT
>NW_009613513.1:0-15580 GCF_000690535.1 Cariama cristata
CTCCCAGCTGCTGTTGTGCAGCAGTTTTTTATCCTTTTCTTAAATACGTTATCACAGAGGTGCTACCAGCGTTGCCGATGGGCTCAGCTTTGGCCAGCAGCAGGTCCATCTTGGAGCTGGCTGACATTGGCTTCATCAGACATGGAGGAAGCTTCCAGCAGGTTCTCACAGAAGCCACCCCTGTAGCCCCCCTGCTATGTAAGCCTTGCCATGCAAGCCCAATACAATTTTTTATCTAGATACCTCCAGCCTGAGTCACAGCACAGTCTCACTACTTGTTGTGTCAGCACAGTTAATGGAGTGAAGGTCTGGTTTTGGGGGTGAAAACAAGAGGCTGGAAGCATGGTGGGAACTTCTTGGGCTAACACCACCACTGAAGCCAAGATACTTGGTAATTACACCCTGAATGATTTGTCTAAACTTAGGCCTTTTGTCTATACAACCTTGCTGAGCTGCCTGCTCATAGCTGGAATATATCTTTGTAAGATACGTTTAAACAGATATCTTTAGATTAAATTCCACTAGTAAGGTATTATCCCCTGCAGAGATTAATATTGGTTTTTTTGTATTAGCATGTGATTGAAAGGAGTTGTTTCCAAACTGTTCTAGTTAGATAAAGGAGACTATTCTGGAGTGGCGATGTCTGCGTGCAGAGGTCAGGCAGAGAGAAAAGGTGTGGAATAACTGCTCACTGGTTTTAACACTGATGAGTCAGGACAAAAGGGGAAAATCTGAATCCACTGGACCAAACACAGTATTTTGTTTGACCATAAATATTCAGAATTTTTGTCATTTCGCATAAGCCAAAAAGAAAGAAATACTAGCAAGTCCTGAACACTATTTCAAAACTGCCTTTAGTGCAAATTCAGCAAAAGTGAGATGAATTGGTGAAACATTGTGATATGGTCTAATTTGCATTTTTCCTTGGATTAGGTTTTGCTTGACAAAACTGGTCCTGCTTTCTTGGAAGACAAGAAAAGTCATAAGTTGGGTGCTTTATGACAGTTCAACTCTTTTTAAGAATTCTGCTGTTTGTGTTGAAATATGCTTGAGTAAACTTTATGTCAGAGCTAGGGAGTGGATTTTGCCTGATCAGTACAACAGAGATGGATCAGTTTTGCAGTGTGTACCACAAGGTTTACAGAGATCTAGGCAGAAGAGACTTGCATTTCCATGAGAAGACTGTTTAGAAACATGCTGAATTGAAGTGGTATGGTGGGGTACCCATCATACAGTTATACCTAGCATAGGACAGTCCTTTTAGGCTTTCTCATAACTTCAGTCAGCTAGAAATGGGTATTGCAGTGGGCCCCAGCTTGTGCTGGACCAGTCAGTAAGGAAAAATGCGATGTCACTGTCAGTCTGTTACTTAGGAAATGTTTTTTTGACCGTTACTTCAACCATGTTTAATACCACCACAGCATGCACCGCTTATGAGGGCTTTAGGGTAAGAGGATCTGAGTGAAGGGGGTGTAGGAGTTTTGGTGGTTTTTTTTTTTCTTCTTACTTTTAAAATATGTTAGTAAACACATTTAAGCTTGGCATTTCTGGAAGTTCGAATTTGGGCGGCCTTGCTTGCTAATGGTGCGATGATCTTGTTCATGCTGCCACTCTGTTGCTTTAAAACTATATTTCTGACAGGTTGAGTAAAACGTGAGACAGTTCTGTAAGCAGGCTAAAAGAAAAGGATGGAAGATTCTCCTATTGCAGCTTGAAATCTCCAGAATCCATAAGGTCAGGCCAAAGAAGCGCGTGACTCTTTAGGACTGTGTTCTCTTACGTCTTAGGTAAGACAGCCTGGAGGAGTACGGGACTCTACCTCCCTGAAGGGCACACAGCAATTATAACATTCCCTTGCCCGGTGGTCGGTGCTGGCTTGAAGGTAAGCTGTCTCTAGTTTGGCTTCTGTGTCCACCGCTGTATTTGTCAGGTGAGCACTGGAAAACAGCAGGGAGAAGGGTTTTCCCCTTACTTGGTCTGCTGCCTTTTCAGTCCTTCTGTACTGCTGCCACCCTGTGGCACTCTCGATGCGTTGTCATCAGTTTTCACCTTGTTTCCCAGGCTCTTGTGTTGCATTCCTCTTACTTCTGTGTGCTGCCGGGATAATTGAGTGTGGCTGCTGCCTGAAGGCAACTGTATTTGTTTTGTTATTGTGCAAAGAGAACTGATCAAGGTGATTTTCAGGCCCAAGATAAGTACTTGGGCCCTTCTACACACCAAACTTAGTTCTGTCTCTTAAGATCTCTCACGAGGTGCTCCCACAGTGCTGTCACTCTTGCTTATGTAGATGTATCCAGATCAGAAGTAAACTGGTTACTTGGGAACGTGTCCTGTGCAAAGCACAAAGCAGATAAATGCTTACCTGTTTCGATATTTTTTACAGTGAGCTCCCTCCAGCTGAAACGCTAAGTTAACTCCGGTGTTTCTGTCTGATCCTGCAGCCACACACTGTCTGTTTTACTGTATGAGGACCAGGGAAGAGGCACCATAAAAGAAGCCAGCAGTGATCACATCTCTCCAACTCATATTTTACAGGATGTGACTTTGATGCTGGTGAAGGGTAAAGAAATGATCAATGCAAGTACAGTGCAATGAAAGAGGTCCCTGCAGTAACCTGAACTGCTGGTGAAGGATGTCGTTGAGCCAGTAACAACAGGAGTATAGCTGTAGGACTGTCTGAGACAGGGATAACACCAAACTTCACCAGCTTTTTTTCTCCATATTTACTGCTTCTGGTCACCACAGGCTGAAAACTTGAACTAGACTGGAGTCAGAAGGCTGCTTCTGCATGCATGCCCTGCAGCAGACGGCTCCGGTTGATCTGCTGGGTCTCACTTGGAGCCCTCTGACCAGCTGTTCCTCCCCTTCTCTTTGCCAGGTGCAGATCGGGTGTCACACGGATAACCTCTCTCATGCCGCAGAGCTGAAACGGGCCCCGGTGGTAATACGGACCTGTGATGTTGCCTGCCAGAAACAGTCCGTTTCCTGCCTCTGGGGTGGCCTCATTTACATCGTAGTACCAGCAAGGAGTGTCCTGGGGAAGGTGCCCATCATGGTAGAAGGGGCAGTCAGAGCTCCTTTCTTCAAGCTTGGTAGGTTTGTTTACCTTGGTGCCTTTCTCCTTAGTCGCTGCTGAGAGATGCTGCTGTCCCTGTAACTGAAAGGGAAGATGGTCCCGTGCTCAGGAACGTCTTAGAAAAGCCTGGGTTTAGGAATACTCAGATTTAGTTTTCTTGCTTGGTTGTCCTCTGGGATTCCAGGTAAGTCAGTCACTCTGTGCCTGCTGCGTGGCAGGAAGTAGGTGAAGGAGCTGCCACAGAATGGGCAGGGTTTGTCCAAACCATCGTTTCTTGGAGGTCGGAGTTGTCCTTTCCAAGGGAAACCGTTGTGTTGGAGGGAGACAGGCTGACCTCTGCCACGACCAAGCTTGCCTTGTGCTCTGCCTGCTTTACTGTGCCACCATATGGCCATCTCTAGTCCCTACAGTAAATCTCTCCTGAATTGCCCATGTTTCCATCAATTTCTCTTCCTGTATGCAATTTCTTCTTGCTCTTCTGTCAAACTAAAGAAAACCAGGGTTGTTATATGAAACAGCAAGTCTCTGCTGGAGAAGAAGAAATGCTGGAGAAACCTGATGCTTCTTGTTCTCAGATGGAAAATAGGGATCTGTTCTTGCTATACACCTACTCCGGTATATGCCAGTCCTTCTCTGTCTGTTTCCCATCCATCAGAGAGCCTGAGGAGACTTCCCAAGCAGAGGATGAGGATTAACTAGTTACCTCCCCAAGTCACGCAACTACCGCATACTGTTTCCCAAGAGAATTTCACAACCGCCGTCTCTTTCTCCAGCTTGCCCTCTGGGAGCGTGCTCAAAAGTTAGAGCTGTGCCTAACCGATTTTCTGTCTTATTGATGTAGGGGAGACCTGCGAAAGCCAGTGGAGGACCTGTATCCGGCACTACCCTGCTCCCTGGGCAGAACTGGCTGTTGAGAATCTCATCCTGACCGTGCCGTCTGACAGCGTCTGCCACATGGAGAACCCAGAGCCGCTGCTGACCCTGTGGAATGAGATCATGGTGGCAATCAGCAAATTGGCAGCCATACCAACAAAATTCCCAAGGCCAGAGAGGATTGTAACAGATGTCCAGATCTCATGTGGTAGGTACATTGCCTTATGGCCTTCTCAAGGGCTAAGAGACAAGTGGCCTCTAGCAGCAATGTCTGTTCCTCCAAGGTTATTTTGCTAAAATCAGACTGGGAACATATGTAAGGTGTTAAACGACTGTGACCCTTGCATAATTGTGAGCTACTCCATCAGGATGGAAACATGGTAAGACAGGGCTTAAAAAAATGTATTGACCCTTTCAGATGCCTCCCTGCTCTCAAAACTGGTGTTGTCTCACTCAACTCTTCTTCTGCCTGGGTGTGTTAAGAGGCAGAGCTGCTGACTGCAGTGACTTTGACTCATTCTTCCTCCTGAATGCACTGCAGAGTCAGTACAGCTGGGAGACAGCAACCTGCTTTCTATTTTTTCCCTGCCTCAGCCACAGGACTGTTCTCAGGCATTCAGTGACAATTGTTAAACTTGTGTGTGCCTGCATGCTGGAGATGGGCTCCACGAAGGTTATTGTGGGCAAAGGTTAGCCTGAAAAGATGTGTGCCCGAGATGATAGCAGTGGAGAAGTAGAACTGGTATCACTGTCAAAGCTCACGAGTGTGTAGTTTTGCAGCTGATGCTCTCCCACCCCAGCTTTTCCAGTTGTGAATGGAGTGCATTTGATCTAGAGTCAAATTATATGGTCAATGTGGAACTTTACAAGTTTTGTTCAGTTGTTTTTCAAAATAGCCTGGTTAAATTTGTCGTCCCACAATGAGACAAGGGCTTGGCATGAACCCTGATGTCCTAACCCTTTGCTAAGCCACGTGGAAAGAATTTGTTGCACATCTTGGGAGTGTTAGGTTCTGCTATCCTGAGCAAAAGCCAGTTAAAAAGATCATAGTCTGCAGACATAGAATTCCCTTCTGTTTTGGGTGGACTGAATGGTTTCACTTGTGTTTTTAGACCTGAACTTTTTGGGTGCCATTGGCTGCTAAATGCATGCATCCCTCTTATTAAAAAGGAGGGAACTCAAGATCTTAAATAGTTTCGGCAGGAAGGGAGTTGACATTCATGTTCTCCAACTTGGGTAATCTGTAAGCTTGGCGTTCAGTCAAAGCCAGCTGCGTAGGCTCCCTGTTTAGCGAGTGTAAAGGGCTGCTTATCCCCTGCTACAATAGGTGTTTGAGTGTGGGGACGTGACTCTTGTATGAAGTTTTGGGAATCTTCAAGAAGAAGGACAAATTAGGGATGAAGACACCAATAAAATCCCTTGCAGTGCAAGATTCTTGCCTGACATGATGCTGGGAAGTTATTTATAGAATAGCTATCCTGTGAGGTTAAGAACAGGCTTAAGCATGACAGGCTTTGCAGCCCTTAAGCGTGACAAACTGTGACTTCCATGTGTCTCCTCCACACTGCTGACTACTGGAGTGCAGACCTGCAGTATCCACGCTCTACATAAGAAGACGCAAGCTCTGCCAGGGTGCTGAATTGCATTATTGCGTGGCTGGGTTGGCATCAACTGTGCTCGCTTTGTGAGAGTTCAGATGCCTTCTGGGCAAGGGTCAGGCTTTTTACCTCCTCCTAAAATCTCAACCTCAGTCCAACCAGGAGTGTACGCTTATGTGTATAAAAAGGGAAAGCAGGCAAAACTGTACTTAACTGATAGTTCAGTATTACCTTTACTCTGCTTATTTGACTATTTGTTAGGGTGAAACTTGTGGTATTTCGTTATCTCACAAAGGGAAGTATTTGTCACTGGTGGTAATACAGTGCAGTTTGTGAGATGGAGGAAAGGCACTAGAGAAATGAAAAAATTTATGTCCAGGAGGCACTGGGCTGAGCACTTAAGGTGTGTTGGTATCTGTCTGTCTTGCAGGCTGGATGCACGCTGGCTACCCCATCATGGGCCACCTAGATTCGGTGAAGGAGATGTTAGACGTGAAGCACATGCAAACTGCTGGTCTTTGGGGTCCTGTCCATGAGCTGGGACACAACCAACAGCAGCAGGCGTGGGAGTTCCCCCCTCATACCACAGAGGCCACCTGCAACCTCTGGTCTGTCTATGTTCACGAGAAGGTGCTGGGGATTCCCAGGCATAAGGCCCATCAGGCCCTTGGGTCACACTGTCGGGAGGAAAGGATAAAAGAATATCTGAAGAAAGGTGCTCATCTAAAGGACTGGCAGGTGTGGACTGCTCTGGAGACATACTTGCAGGTAACTGGGAAAAGTGGGTGTATTAGTGCAGTCAGTGAAGCCTGTGTCAGAAGGATGACTGCAGCCTAGTGACTGTAGCTGTCATGCCTTTTAAGTGTTTGCTTGCAGTCTGGGGTCATCTTGGGTCCGGAAAGCGCCTGAGAGGTATACAGACAGAACATCTAATGCTGATGTGTCCTGAAAACCTTCCTTTGCCAGACTACTAATCTTTCTCCCTAGGAGAGAAACAGGAGCTGCTTCTTGTTATACAGCATGGGAAAAGGATGATCAGACTTTGGCACAGTTCTTTAATCTGCTGCAGATTTCCTGTGGGACATTGGGCTAGTTGGCAAAAAAAACCCTTGGCATTGTAAAGTGTCTGGAAGAGTCAGGCTTCTGGCAGTATCCTGGTGAGTTATGTGGCTAGGCCTCTATTTACAAAACATAGCCAAGAGCGGGGTGTTTGTATCAGTCAATGCACGGAGTGCAGCCAGTGTAGTCCATCAAGGGGCAAGGGGACAGGTTCAGCTTGTCCTCCTGCACATGTAACTGGATCCCTCATTGTGGTCCAGACTCTAAATCATGAACCCTGTCCTAGATTGAAGTGCATTCTCTTGGGAAGCATGAGAGAGATATTTTTCCCTTCCCCCTTTCTCTTAATCTTCGTAGCAACTAGTAGTCTAATGGAGAGAGCACTCAACCGGATTTTAAGTGGGGGCTGTAAGGCAAATGTCCATTATGATAGCTTAAGCTACTGACTCGTGAGGTGCGTATCCCTCAGCCCCCTTGTCTGGGAGCTCTCACACCTTATATGAACAAGAAAATATTTATTGGAGGAGTATTGATCCTGATTTTTCCACATCCCAGAGAAGTGCCTGAATCATCAGGCTGAAGGGTCAACCTCTGTTTTCTCTGGTGCGATGACTATCAAAATGGTTACACAGAGTGGAAGAGTTTCAAAAGGGGAAATTTTTCCACACTGCCTTACCAATTTGGCCACTGCTTCACCCACACCCTATACACTGGGTTCTCCCGTCTCCTGTCTGGCTACTGACAGGAATGCTGGGGAAACGTGACGTGAAAGAACAATTACAATTCTGTCTATATACTGTCCCTATTACAGCCATAAGGTTGGGGTTTTTTTGTTTTTTTCTATGGAATGGTCTCCGTGTCCCTTTGAGCCCCACATTTGGCTGCCATTTAGATGCTTTTCATGTTCCTTCAATCAAGGAAGTCTTCAGCCTTCTTCAGACCTGTTTAGGTCCAACTCCTGTCTGGTTCTTAGACTTGCATGGCAGCGTGATGTCCTGTGGTCTTGCCATTGCCTGATGGAGCATACTATCTCTCAGAGTTCAGCTGGGTACCCATTTACCTCTCCAGAGTGGTCACTGAAGCCTGTAACACAGTTCTTGCAAAAAAGAGTATAAAACAATTAGAAAATCAGTTAATTGGCTCAAGAGATTTACGGCTTTAAATGAAACAATAAAACTCCTGTCTGCTGTTCTGTCTCCACCTCCTCGCTGCTTGCTTGTTAGACTTCCAAGGTTCTGTCTGGACAAGGAAAAAGTTGCACTTGCAGCATGCTCCAAGGCGCTGGTTCCCCCGTTGTCCAGAATGTGCCACAGTTCACCCCCACAAGTACCTGTGGTTTCTTCCCTTAGAAAACCGGCGGCAGGGGAGGGAACAGACAGTTGTCACTATGGACATGTTGTGACAAGGAGTTGGGAAGTGTCTGGGATGGATACTTGAACTCAGGGTCCAGGAGATGCTCCCACATTCTGCAGTTCAGACATAACCCAACTTGGGGTGGAGCCTCCTCTAGTGTAAGCTGGCTTACTACTTTTGACCTGGCAGAAGAGCAGACCTCTTCGTCTTCCACCTTCTGCTCAGCCTCCTCATGGCTCTCCAGCCTTCTCACAAAAAGGTTCTGCCTGGTCCATAGCTACTCTCAGCACCAGGAGTTTCCATATCAAAAGGGTAGATATATCAAAGGTAGATAACCTGCCTGTTTGTTCTAATGTAGAAGTGCTGTCTCCTGCTCAGCTGTTCCAGCATGATGGAGGATTTGTGGAATGCAATCTAGTGTCGATCTGTTTAGTATCGAAAATTGAGATGTAAGTCATGGTTTGGTACAGAACTATGGACATTGAGGAGACATTCTGAATCCTGCCATGCTGTTGTTCCAAGTCAGCTCTTCGTATTAACCTCGTGAGCGACAACATAGGTTTCCCATCCCTCTTTAAACTCATTACTCATGCAACAGCAGTTTTTCTATCTGAATCCCTTTTGTTCTTATTCCTAGCCAAAGCATGCCCTGCTCACAATCTCTCCCTCCTGTTCTCTCAGTACTCGTTGTTCTCCTGTGCTCCTTTTTTCTAAGGTTTCTGTCAGTATCCTCTTTGATGCTTTTTCACTGCACAAGAAGTTTTCCTCTGCCCAAAGAAGCAGCTTGTGTACTAGGTTGCTGACACTTCTGGCTGCTCCCAGTGCATCTTTCACCTCTGTTTTGGGAGACCAGCGTAACAGGAAGGTGTATTTTGCTGTACTCTAGTGCTGTTAAGTTATGCTCTGAAGCCTGAAAGTTGGGTGCCTTCATCTAACTTTACATTCCTTCTAAAAGACACTGCAGAAACCTGTGGAATTTTCTATTGCTTTGTAACACAGGAATAATGCAAGTGGAGTGAGAACTTCATTGTTTTTACGCTGTATTCTTCTCCATCAGTTGCAGGAAGGGTTTGGCTGGGAACCCTTCATCCACCTTTTCTCTGACTACCAGAAAATGTCCTCCATCCCAAAAGACAACCCTTCCAAGATGAACTTGTGGGCACGCAAGTTTTCTCAGCAGGTGAATAAGAACTTGGCTCCATTTTTCACAACCTGGGGATGGCCTATCAAGAAAGAACTGTCTGTGGAACTGTCGTCTTTGCCCAACTGGGAACAGGACCCCATGAGATCCTACAGACCGTGAAGGAAAAATATCTAAACCTTGATTCTCATACTAGCTATGGCCCATCTTTTTCTCCTTGTGGGCTGCATGATAGCTCACTGAGTGCTTAGCTTTACAGTGAATTCTTTAGTGTCTTGTTGTCAATGGAGGTCAACCCAATAGAAATTCAGGATAAACTTGTGTGCAGATCAGCCACCATCTAAGCCGTCTTCTGAAGGGTTAAATAATGAATGAGCTTTGTTCTGGTTTGTGCCTCTGGATTTAGTTCCTGCAGAACCTTTCTCTGATGAAATGAAAGTTTTAATGGTGGAGCAGTCACTGGAGTGGTCTGAAGGACAATACCAATAGAATATGGATCTTTAAAACAAATAGTAGCCTCCACAACGTTCTATTCTTCAGTTACAATCTCAGTAATGTGGGATTTTCACTATGGTTTTGGTTACCCTAAAATCCCTAGCTTTTAATTGCTCTAAGTATGTAGAAATTCCACACCTACTATCATGAAAGTAACCTGATAGTGCTTATATACAGTTTATGTAACACATACCTGATACTGAAATGCTGTAGATTTCTTCCTACACTGTAGGACTGTGTGACCCAACTGCCAGCTTTTTGTGAGTAAGTCAACGGCAAGTTGTAGCTGTCACTCTTGCCGTAGCCTGACAGCAAGATACATGCCGTGCGAGATGGGAGAGTGGAAGCAAAGAGGTGACTTGATTGTCGTCGGTAATAGTTTAACTCGTGGACTCATCAAAGGTTAAAAAATAGGCGCTGACATGGCAGCATGAGCAAGCAGAGAGGAGGAAGACACAGTTCATCAAGACAGAGGACCAGCCTTTTCCAAGGAGCATCAGAAGTTAGTGTTCCTCCCACCTCCTTCATAATTGCTTGGCTATTATGGGGGCTGGCGAGCATGTTAGTGCTTAGCCTAATAGCATACCGGTCCCAACCCATTCCTTGTGTATCAGCAATAAATAAAACAATCGTTGTGCACTTGTAGGTTGTGTATGTGGTCCTACTTTTATGTCTCTGTGCCCAGTAAAAAAAAAAACTAAATAGAAGTGACCCAAAGATTTGTTACAGCAGCTTTTCATTTTGTGTTCTGGCTCAGATGTGGTTCTGGTTTCCCTGTGAGTCATTGGCCTAATATTTTGCTTTGTTTTTCAAACTTTCTTTCCATTCTTATTCACTACTAGTATGAGTTATTCTTCCAATAAAATAAATGCAGAGGCTAATCATAGCTTAGACAGTGTTTCAGTACTGGTTTGGTCCTGGCTTGGAGATTCAGAAGAAAATTTATATAAAGATTTAGAAGTGACCCTACCTACAGAATCAGATTTCACCCCTAATGAGTTTATGAACAAAAAATTACCAATAAAAGCTGAGTTCACATCTGTTAAAAAATGCTCAAAGTGTTATCCGTTACCCAAGTATGGCAGGATCTATTACTTTTTTTCATGAATGGCACAGCAAAATGGATCTTTAAATATTTAAGAGAAAAAAAGACAAAATAAAAAGGGGGATGGGTTGGATTCTGAGCTAGGATGGATTTGTCCAACCATAGGGATTCCAATGGAGAAGCTACAATTTACAGCAGCTCTAAATGCAACCTGAAATATTTAGGCGTACATAGTAAAGAAATTAAAAATGAGAGTAACTCAGATTAATGTCACCCTCAGAATGATGGCTGTTCTCCTCCATAAATTACAAGGAAAAAAAAACAAAACAATGTAACATAAATCAGAGAAAAGATTGGCACCTTGCAGGACTGAGTTCTGCAATTGCTTATCCACTAGTTACAGTCCATGCTGAAGTAGCCCATCGAAGCAGAAAGGCCAAATTGTGATTGTAGCAGTAAGACAAGAAAATGTTAGCACGGAGACAGGCTGCAAATCAACACATGAAACATTTAATAATTTCTGTGAAACTGTAGTTCAAGCAGCGGTCATGGAGCAAATCAGCATGCAGTCTGGGAAAATCCTAGGACACACCTGAGACTGACCTGAGCAAGAGCTGAAGTGGGAAAAAAAAAAAAAAGTATAATAGATTAGGAGACCACATTGACCTTAGCGAAAATAAAACCAGGAACAGAGGATTTTTGTGCTGTGATAAACTAAGAATGAATGGGTTCACTGGTGAAGTTTTCAAATTACATCTAGACTTACTGACTTCGTTTTTACAGTCAGCTTGCTTCTGGTGGAAAGTTGCCTGCTATTGCTGTGTGCTCCCTTCTGCTAGTAGGGAGCTGGAAGCCTGACGGAGATCGGACAAAGACTTTCCTTTTGTTAGGAAATCTGAGTGACCTCTGCTCACTGTCCGCTGTGATTTGCTTCTGACCTTTTTAACACACTCTTTATTTCCTCGTGAATTGTTTTCTCAAACACAGTCTCTTTTTATCAACCAAATGGTCAAAGTCACTGCTGACTGGGGTGTGTGCCTTCTCTATTTTATTTTATTTTTTCAAATATATTTAGGAGAAAAAGGGGACTGTTACATGGGAACTAGAGAACATAAAACGTTATAATGCAAGTAAAATATATTGCAAGCGTTACAGGTTCATTTTTGTAATAGGTTATTTCCACTGCATGTATTACCATTTTTTCCACCAAAACCAATTTACTTAATGTAGGAATTATGAGACTTTCTACATGTGCATGGTCGTAGTTTTGAATTGTGTCATCCAAGATGCTTTTTTCCTTCCAAGATAAACTCATTCAGTATACAGCAGAAATGGGCAATCAGGCAGTATGAAAGTGGAATGGCACCCTGAAATCCAACAGGTTTACTTTTTGCAACTTAGGTAACATTGTTTCAGCATTCTTATACATTTTTGTATGTACCTAGATACATAAAGACAAGCAAGGACGAATACAATTAGACATGGAATTTGTTACCTAGATATGCGTACACTTTCCCAATTTGATCTTGTTCAGTTATAACAATGCAGTCATTATTCTACTTTAAATTTGTCTGCCTTTGTATGAAACATGAAATTGTTTTAGTAAGTTGATAGCAGAGAGAAGTGAAAAATAAGTGACTTCATTGTGAAGTATGATGTGTGTAAGAGCCAGGGATTTTACTATGTGTGTGTAGACATGTACTTTATTAGCTAGGAAATAGCCATTGATCTATTAACTATGATCTTTCATTATTAAAATACTGGTGGCTTCTTTCCATAAAGTATACCATGACTTAATTCGAAATACGTGGATGTTTTCAGACCAGGCATACTTGGCATTTAACACCCTGTAGGATCTGGGATATCTTCATGACTTATTCCTTGTTCTCCACCACAACAATCCAGATTCAGCCATGCAGATGCAGGACCTTCAGAGTGGGAACTTTATGATGACTATGATTTCAGAAAAAAACACCGTACAGCTGAGAAGAAACTGTTCTGATCGCTGATGCCCTGAAGCAAAGGTCCCTTGAGACAGCGTTTGGGAGGCAAAGCCCTACCTTGGATGTGCAGGCTGTGGCAGAGGCCCTGGCTCTGTGGTACCGGCTATCTCTAGATCTACTGGTAGAGCTGCAGCTCAGGCAAACCAGAGCCACCTGTAAACTGCCGTGAGTTGCAGGCTGCTCGTGAGTAGTTGCCATAGGACAGAGCTCTGTAGGAGTTAACAAGTGCAAGCCTGGCTGAAGCCTGCGCAAAGACAGAAACACGCATGTTGACAAGAGCTCGTCAATGAATGGCCACAGGGGACTGGAGATGTTGGGGCTGCTCTGAGGGGGCTGCCTGCCTTACCCTGTGATCATCATGCCAAATTAGAGCGTTGTTTTTAGGCTTCAGTTGCCTTTCGTAACAATGAGCATCTCAGTACCGTGCCCTCTAAAATAAACAGAATTCAGCAGAGTATAGAGGCTTAATTCTGATAAATGCCCTCTGTTCTTTTTTGAAAAGGAAACAGTATGGTACAGCTTAGGTGACATGACATAGCTCTTGATACTTCACATTGCTTAAAATCTGTTGGCTTTCATGAAACTGTAATCCAAAAATCCACTACTTAGATGAGACTTCTTTTCAGCAGTGAGTAAATTAATTGCATTCTTAAGTATCTGGTATTATCTTTCTTGTATACAATGTTTGCCTACCTTCCCTTTTTGGACCTACCTGAAAGAGGAGTAAAAGCAGGAGAAATTACTGAAACCCTGGACTACATAAATGAATCAATAGCTGTTACTTTCTGCATTTGCCTCTACAGTAAAAATTGTCCTCACTGTATGACACTGGATTAACTCTTGCATTGCCAATAATTTAGATAGGCTCTGTGCCTGGATGGAGTAGGAAGAACAGATGGTAATAATTATACAGAAAGGCCCTTGGTAAGGTAAATATGCAAAATATTATTTTGCATTGGTGGCTGACTGAGAGCACAAGTGCTTGCAAACCAGGAGCCTTGTCTTTATCCAGCATGGCCACTATTTGGGGTGGAAGGAGGTGGTGGAATAAGAGCCTAGGAAGTAAAAAGTTGATAGGACGTGAGGTTGAGACTCTCCCATTACGTGGTTCCTTCATGTGGCTAACGTGTGTGTCTACTGCTGGGGTCTTTGGACCTATTTCTTCCTCCAGGTCCTAAGGGGGTTCAGTATCACTGACTTTGAGCTCAATGCATTGACTGCCTTGATTATTTCTTTGGGAGCTGCTTGGGGTGTTGAATTCAATGGGACTGGATACATCACTCTTCTCCCCTAGATCAGAGGAGTGAAGAACCTCGACACCAGATGAAACTGAAGTACAAAGTTTGGCAACCCTGTGATCCATAATTGGGAGCACTGATGTAGACAGACTATGGCTATGCTCCTACCTTCATATAGGAAGCTGACCTGTGGTTGAGATGACCCGTAAGCACTGGAAGGCCCAAAGATAAACAAGATGACCAATATGTATAGCAGAGCAGTGTTGGATATCACCAAGTGGACTTAGCAGTTGCACAGTTTTTGGTGTTGGCTGGGGATATGGCCTCACCAAACCAGCTGTGAATAAATCCAGGTAAAATTTAATGTGGTCCAGCTCATGGTAATGGGTTGAAAAATGTACCTGAAACCTGCAGAGCTCGGGTGCATGACCTACTGCCATTTCTTAAATGGGAAAATACAAGGCCAGGCACAGAATCAGCCAGAAGCTGCTGCTTCGTCTGTAGAATGTAAAACGTATGTGTGGGACATACAACATCTAAACTGGGATCCAATGCCTGACTCCAAGGAGTAGGCTAGTCCAAAAGCAATCTTATGACCAGTGTGGGATTAAATAGTGTATTTAAATGTCCTACGGTTTGAAATAAATGTACATATCTAACTGCGAAACAGAGGAAATTATCCCCCCAAAACTTAAGTGTAGCCAAGGGATTAATCTTAGGCTACCTTGTAAAGCATTTTTCCACAGACCCAACTGTGAGAAACATTCACCTATGTAGTTTTTAAGAGAGGACAAAGTCTGTGAAGCAAAGGTTTATTTCAGCGCTGGGTGCACGGGAGATCACCCCTGTCATCCTCCTGCATGCGCACTGGTTAGTCTAACTTCCACATATTTATTTAGGACAGTCATTCATATTCATGCCATTTCTCGGAAGTCTTATACATACTCAAATTATTTCCCCAAAGTTAGTTACATCAGTGTCCTCCCACTTGTGTCTGCACGCTGTTCTCTAGGGGTCTTCTTTGAGGGTCGTGGGGTGAAGGCTCAAAGCCTTCCTCTCGGTTGAACTCCTTAGTCCGACGCCTGCGCTCTATTGTTTCGGTAATATTGCAAACCCAAGTTGACAGTTAATCCTCTCTTTCTTCCATACAAGGGCAGGAAGGTGACAACCAGATAGAGACTACTCATGGCTAAGATAAGTGGTGTCAGCCAAAGCAACTTAACCCTATACCCAAATACACATTACCCTGTCTCCATCCCCATGCTTGGGTACCTGGAAACTTACACTCTTTCCAACTGCCTATGACTTAAGACCGCCTATCTGCTATGGCTTAAGCAAAACTACAATACCACTTATCACACAACAAATTTGCTGTTGAAACAGAGCTCCCTGAAATTCCCACAGCACCTCAAAAACAAGTAACAGGGTCATGAGCTCCACAATAGATCAAACTCCTCAGTGGAGGAACAGTGTGGAAGTACAGAAGAACAATTTCATTTATGTTAATATTGTAGAAGAGAGGAAGAAACTTAGAGACCTCTGTCGATGGAGATGTATGTTTTTAGCTGTGCTTTGAGATGTCCCGGAATGCTCACAGAGAGAAGAGGGGAGATTTAAATTGGATATTAGGAAGAATTTCTTCACTGAAAGGGTTGTCAAGCATTGGAAGAGGCTGGCCCGGGGAGGGGGGGAGGGACCC
>NW_009613513.1:15647-18089 GCF_000690535.1 Cariama cristata
CAGTTGGACTCGATGATCTTAAAGGTCTTTTCCAACCTAAACGATTCTGTGATTCTAGGTTCAAGGGTGTGTGCAATAGCAGCAACTTCAGAGAGGAGGAGGGACGTGGCTGTCATTGGGCTGTGGAAGGGGACATGGGTAAGTCAGGCACCTACCAAACCTCTGTGGTCTGAGAGGAAATGCTTCACCCCTGTAGCAGGGGACAATGCCATCTATATAGTATAAAAGACCTGGTGACAGGTGGTTTACACTATAAGAGGCGATTTTGCATGTCGGAGCAAATTCCAGCGGAAGCATCCTCCTCCTGCTTCCTCCCAACCGAAGCACATGGCTGCGTCTGTAAATCCAAGTCCAGAGATGGACACACGGTGTGTGGGCACGGCCTTGCACACTCACAGCCTTCCCTGTTGCACATGTCCAAGAGTGCGCATTTCTGACAGGCAGGACTGGGGGTGAAGGGGGAGATGAAGAGTCTCCACAGCAAGCCACCTCTGCTATTTATGGTCTCTGCCGTGCCCCTTTTCTCTAATCCTTCTGTTCCGGATAGCTTGTGCAACTTCAGTGCCAACAACATGACTTCTTCCAAGTCTGTTTACATTAGTACTTTATCTTTGATTTCACAGTTCATGCAGGGCCTCAGTTGTACACAGAAAGTTTAAAAAAAAGGTTACCTTGACCTTAAAAAAAAAAAAAGTAATAGGTATTTCAGTGTTCACCGAAGCCACCTGACTGAATAGTCAAGAAAGCAGAAGCATTAAAAGCATTTACCTAATCAAAGAGGTTCAGCCTAGGATTTGACAGCCGTTGTCCTGGTTTGGCTGAAACAGAACCATTTCTGCTTTCAGTAGATTTTAGTTTTTTGTTTCTTCAGTTAAGTTTTCTTAGTAACTGCCCTGTCTGAAGCTGACTACAGGTTTCAGGCAGTGCCTGCTGACAAGAGTTGATGGCTGTTAATGTCTGTAGTTGTTGCTGGGGCAGAAGCGGGATTGTTATGCAGAAAGGCCCACGGGTGGGTGCTTGTTCCCTGCGGGCTCTCTTGGGCTCCGCTGGGCTCCTCCTGGGGGGAAGGCAGAGGAGGGGTCGCACCCCCAGAAGGTGCAGAGGGGACAGGTGACCCAGGCCTGACCAATTTAGGGATTGGAAATTAAAACAACTTTAATAATGCTGGTTTCCCAGGTGTTGAGTGCAATTGTACATTAGGTCTTTTCACATTTTTATTCAGACCTAAGCGTAATACTGCCTTCCCTGCTGTATGTGTTGTTGGCTTTTGTTGTGTATAAACAGTTTATCACTGCTGGGTGTTGGGTGACAGGCATGGTTGTGCTAGGGGGTTTAGCACTGATTTACTCTGTGATAAGATGGACCGTTACTGCTCCAATTCTTTATGTCTATGGAGTGATGACCAGCAGCTCAGGTCATGAACAGATAGTAGCAGCTTTATCTGTGTATTTCGGGCTAGCAGATTTTGTTAGTAATTATATTCACAGTTTTACTTGGAGAAATGGCACTTCTCCCTTCGTTGTGAACCTGACTGCACCAAATTTTGAGAATTTCAGATATTCTTGGGACTGTCAAACCACCATGATCTTATTATCATGTTCTCTGAATGTTTTCCTGGTGTGGTGTATTATTAAATGTCAGTACAGGTGTAGGCGCTGTGAAGACATCTCAACTCCTACCACGTGTGCCAAAGCCACCCCATCCCCCACCACAGCCACTCCAACCCCGATGACGAGCGCTGTCGCTGCTGCGACTCCAGCAACAGTCAACTGTCTGCACGATCTCCTGGCTACGCTACAGTCTCCTCAGACCCCAGCAATGGGTGATGCAGTAGGGTCAGGGAACCGACCTGGGCCTGTATCAGTCGCCCCTGTACAAACAGAAGAAATATACCAAAAAGTCAGCTCGTTTGGGGGAGGATGAGGCTGAACCAGGTCCGTCACGAGAAAGGGAGGATGACGTCGAATGAGAGGAAATCCCCTGACCCCGAAACCAAGGAAAGGCAGAACCAGAGGTAATAACCCAATCCCTAAAACTTCATGAGCTGCAAGATATACACAAAGAGTTCAACCATCTATCAGCTGAGCACATTATCACCTGGTTGCTCCGGTGCTGGGATAGCGGGGCTGGCAGCTTGGACTTAGATGGTAGAGAAGCCAGGCAGCTGGGATCCCTCTCTAGGGAAGGGGGAGTTGACAAGGCGACTGGGAAGAAGGTGCAAACCCTCAGCCTCTGGTGACTGTGAGGGAGAGAGACCCGTTCAGGGAAGATATTGCATGTCATCCACGGAAGTGGAACACCATGGAGAAAGGTATCCAGTATCTGAGGGAATTAGCTGTGCGGGACATGATTTATTCTAACCTAGATGATCCACGGCTACCCACCGACCCAGATGAGGTCTGATGCACGCAACCCATGTGGTGGAAGGTGTCACAGGGCGCA
>NW_009613514.1:0-486 GCF_000690535.1 Cariama cristata
TCTAAAAATAAATAAAATCAGTAGTCTTTGTTCAAAATTAAACAAGCCCTGACAGCTGTAATTTGGAGATGCTATTTAAAGATATTGCCACCAATTACAGTCTTACCAGCTACCTCAAAAATTGGCTCTGCAAACAGACAACTCTATCGACTCCCATAACTGAGAGCAAAGGAGGAGAGATGTGCTCCAGCCGTCTTTGTGGCACAGATCTGAACATTCACCATTTCAAGATGTCTTCATGGGGGCAAGCGCTAAGAGCCTGGAAACACGAAGGGTATGGCCGCCTCAGCGCTGGAAACACGAAGGGTATGGCCACAAGGGTTACAAATATTAGGAAGCACAGAGAGGAAACCAAAGAACTGGTTGAGCATAACCAGGTGAGAGCAGTCGGCTACTCCTGGGTGCATCAGACAGGCAAGCTGAAGGCTCCCAGCCATGGGAAGAGAGAGATTCTCAGTCTATCCTCTCCTTAGGATCCCTGCTCAT
>NW_009613514.1:548-1156 GCF_000690535.1 Cariama cristata
AGGCTGTCCGGCTCATCCCGGGCAGGCAGCAATGACTTAGCCCAGTGCACCCTCCGGATGGGATTCTGCAGTGAGTCACCATGGGGAAAGGCAGGAGAAAGTAAAGCAGCAACAATAACTAACACAGAGTAAAAACAAACAAGCAAAAGCTCCAGTTTAATATATTTCCTCAGGTCGCATCCCAAATTAAATCAGACAGACACTGAAGCTCCGCCATGCTGAGGACGCCAGCATCGCCATCCATCCCCTGTCCAGAAGGAGCAGGGCTCCTCACACTGATAGAAATCACAGATTTAAGGCTGTGCATGGCTTTCACCCAGTGTAAAATGTGCGTTAACACCGCTGCTGAGTTAGTATTAAAGGTCACTCACACAGTACAACATAATTACCCCCTGCTTTACCAAGAGCAAGGCAGACATACTCCAGGGAATCACACAGTCCAACAGCCCCACCGAGCTCCTGGGGACGAGGCAAGGGACAACCAGACAGGATTGACCTGGTCCAGGTGACACTGGGGCCAGCTGGGGACAACTGTGGGGTAATGGAGGCAAGCAGGTGAGGACGAGGTGACAGTTACCAACGAAGAGGAAGCAAGCAAAGCAAGCTTA
>NW_009613515.1:0-20636 GCF_000690535.1 Cariama cristata
TGGCTGAACATGAGCCAGCAGTGTGTCCAAGGGGCCAAGAAGGTCAATGCCATCCTGACTTGTATCAGCAATAGTGTAGGCAGCAGGACCAGGGCAGTGATCGTCCCCCTGTACTCGGCACTGGTGAGGCTGCACCTCAAATCCTGTGTTCAGTTTTGGGTCCCTCACTACAAGAAAGACCTTGAGGTGCTGGAGCACGTCCAGAGAAGGGCAACAAAGGTGGTGAAGGGCCCGGAGCACAAGTCTGATGGGGAGCGGCCGAGGGAGATGGGGGTGTTTAGTCTGGAGAAAAGGAGGCTGAGGGGAGACCTGATCGCTCTCTACAACGACCTGAAAGGAGGTCGTAGCCAGGTGGGGGTCGGTCTCTCCTCCCAAGTAACAAGTGATAGGACAAGAGGAAATAGCCTCAAGTTGTGCCAGGGGACAACTTTAGATTGGATATTGGGAAGAATTTCTTCACGGAAAGGGTTGTCAAGCACTGGAACAGGCTGCCCAGGGAAGTGGCAGAGTCACCATCCCTGGAGGTATTTAAAAGACGTGTAGATGTGGTGCTTAGTTTAGCGGTGGACTTGGCTGTGTTCGGTTAACATTGAGTTGGACTCGATGATCTTAAAGGTGTTTTGCAACCTAAATGATTCTATGACATAAGAATCAAGTGTGATACCTATTAGGAAAAAATATAACCTTTTAGTGATCATTTGGAATTTATCCATTTTTTGCTTTAGAGGATTTAGTATTTTAAAATATATCATTAAAGTCTTGACCCTGTTCTGTAAACTGGTATTTCTACCAAGCACATGTATATGTAAAAGGCATGATTAATTCTCTATCACTGTCTTTGTTGATACTGGTTCAAAAAGAGATGATTGTAGTGATACTATTCTTTATCTCTCCAGGTATTTTTGCTATTTCTGCTTTAGTGAGTACTGCTGAGAATTTCTGAGAAGAATATAAAATATTCCTCCGTAAAACAGGTATATGAAAATGCCAGCAACATTAACACATTTTGATATTTATACACTGAAATATTTTCCTAGTAAAAACAACTTTGAGGTTGAAATCACAGAATCACAGAATATCTCAAATTGGAAGGGACCCGTAAGGATTGTCAAGTCCAACTCCCTGCTCCTCATAGGACTACCTAAAACTAAATCTTACGACTAAGAGCATTGTCCAGATGATACTTGAACCCTAAAATGCTAAGAAATGGTTTGGCACAGCTTCATTTCTTTAAGCTGTCACTGAAAACATTGGCCAATAAGTTTTAATGGATTTTGGTATAAACTTTTAGATTAGTAAATAATAACTTTCTTGCATCTTTTTGGTGCAAACTGGAATGCTTCTTGTCAAAACTCCATTACTAAAAATATTACAACATACTCAAAAGAAAGCCTTCAATATAAAATGCTTTTCAAAGCAGGCAGATTTGTCTTACACTTATTCCAGAGGAAGACAATTAGAGTTATATAATTTCTTGCAACAGCACCAGCAACCATTGAACTCACAGTGAACTGGATGAGCTTTCTCTGTAGTTTTCAGTCAGGTCTGTGACTGAAATATATGTACCTATTGTATATACATATATTATAGATATTTATATATATATAGGTAGGATTAGTTTTCAGTGGGTCATTGAACTGATCTGACCAACGTACGGGTGAGCATTTGCTAATTTTTATTCCAGGGACAGACAGGAAACAAAACCCTGTAGACTGCTTGGAGAATAAAACAAGATTGCTCCATTTAGCAGTAGAAGAGTATTACATTAGCTTACTTTAATCATTGAACAACACAATTAACAAGTGTTCAGCCGGCAGTAGAGACATGAGTGAAAGTCGTGATGCCCAGCCTAAAGAAAGACATTCTTGAGATATCTGCTGTAAATAGGAGTCAATTAGAACGTTCGACTTGTCTAAGAATTCAGAGGGATTTTATGCTGATATCAAAATACCTGTGCATTCCTTTGATGCAGCATCAGTTCCGGAGAGGGTCTGTGTTTGTTTATTTTTAATGGAATTCTTAGATGCAGGTGCACAATTCTGTGACAGCTTTAAGACGACAATAATTATCTGGCAAAGTATGTATCACCAAATCATTTAATAGATAAAGGCTTCTATACAGGAAACAAGCTCTTCTAGATGAAGTAACAATTTGGACAAGTAATTTGATGTCTTTAAGATTCAGTGAGAGCAGTAACTTTTAATTATACAGCTCTATTCTACATTATTTTAATTGACAGACATTGTTTAATTAAATGGGAGGAAGGTGAAACAGCATACGAAACAAGGATACTACCCCTCCCTTTCTACCACAGAAAAGAAACACTGTCTTAATTCCAAGGCTGCATCACATGCATGCTTTTGAAATTTAATGACTGCTCTTGAAGACATTTAATGCTTTTTAATTAATGGACGGTTTTGCAGACACTGAGCACCTATATGTGGTGTTTACATGGGGAGTCTGTATAGCAGTACATGTTAGGGACTTACAATGCCCTATTCGCTGCAGTAGCTATGCATTTAAATCAATGGGATTACTATTCTACCGGTGAGGAACAAATTAAAAATCTTTCAATTATATAAGTTTCTCTAGGAGTGACTTACAATGGAAATATTAATGAATATTTCATTACAGCTGTGCTGCTAGGTGCTATTACATTCTTATTTTTTTAATGAACCAATAAGGTACAAGCCTGACTAACATATTTTTAGAGAATACATATGGACTATTTGACAGAATCTTGCATCTGTTTCTTTAATTTATTTCCCTCCGGCTAGTATGTAATTGGTTCCTGAGTAACCTCAGCAACCTTGCCTGGAACACCTTTCCAGATATATTCTTCCTTTGGGGGGTAGGGGACAGGGGCCAGAGTAGTTTATTTTAAATCTCAGCACAAAAAGCAGGAAGTAATTATGACTCTTCTCAAACTTTAACAGCAGTCAGAAATCAAACCCCAACATTAACGGTATACAAGGAAAAGAATAGAATAAAATATAATGTTGAGATTATTATGGCGTTACTCTATAAATGCAAGTGTACCCAAACTTCAGCTGTTACACACAGCTTTTGGCAGCCTTTCATATCCCCAAATGGGGCATGCTGTCCTTGCTTGGAAAAATCAGCTCAAGGTTAGGGAAATTCTTTGAACTCCACACAGTCTGCACACCCCTCAGGATAAACCTGAGGCTTGACTCTTGCTTGTATCATTAACTAGGAGCTCAGTAAGTGTCAATTTGTTGCAGGAACTTGTGGAATGACACTGGATGCAACTTTGTGGGAGAACCTGTTGCCTCAATTTTACTATCATTTTTCACTATAAGCTATTTATAGCATATACCTGAACTGCTGGACTTCCTCTGTGCTAACAGCAAATCTAGAAACAGGTCATCACTATACACCTCTCTGTTTCCACGCTGATCATTACCAGGGCCTGGTAGTTGGGACAGTAATCGAACAGTAACTTGGGGCAACAGTAGATGGATCTTTCTAGTTTTTTTTTAAAAAAAGTTTGCTTTCATTTCTTCTATCGCTTCAGCTTCCTAATTTAGTCTTCAATCTGATGAACGCTACCACATGTATTTCCCTCTAACCAAAGCCTTCTGATACACCTTGCTAAACCACATGAAAGATGGCTGCTCTTTCTGTTCACCATGCTGGCAATAGATGACCAAAAGTCGTAATTTCGTTTACTCATACAACAGTTTGATATTTCTAACTTCTCTTTATACTCTAGCTCTGACCTGAAGTGGTCCATTTTGCATCTTTGTAGTCATAGGCAGGAGAACAGATAACAGACAAAAGAGATGATTTTGTCCAAGAATCACATGCAAATTTAATTCCTCCACAGCTCTCATTCTGCACTCCTGAGTATCATAGGTCAAAGAGAAAAGCATCATTCATTAATAAATAACACCACTTCCCAAAACTCCTTTGTCTATCTGTGCAAATGAAAGGTACTCAATACACTCAGCACAACCTACAGAGCAACACAACTCTTCCTAAAGCAGATTCCTGGTGACTAGTCAATAAATTGCTCCCTATGATCCATCAAGTAAGTGAAGGGACTCAACGTATTTTAATCACAAGTGTAATTAAAAAAAAAAAAAAGGGAAATGCATAAGAATAAAGAAAACGACCCAATTTCTATCAGAAAGTATTAAAAAAGTAATAAATTGGGCTTATCTCCTAAACCATTTTCTTTTTGCTGCTGCTGCAAACTAAAATGAACAAATTCATAAGAACTGTAAGAAACAACGCAGTCACATGAAAGGGTTGTGTATAGTAAAAACATGTGTGATTAAAAAATGAAACCAGATACCTAACAAATGCAAGTTACTGTTTCCTACTTGGCATATTAGTTCCATTGTGATCCTGCTGCACTTTTTCTGAAAGATAAATAACAAAGTCATAATTTTTTATTGGACCTTTCTTGCTCTTTGTCTTCTTTTCAAGACAGAAACAGACTTGAATTTAGGCCAGCCCCACTTACAAAATTGAAGCTGCCTTCTTTGAAGATGTGTGAATATTAGATTAATTTTCGGTGTTTTAAGTGAATACTTTTTAAACCAGTATTTAGTTTAAGCAGCAAATATTATTCAGTGTTCATTTATTTAGCAGAAAGTAAGACTTTCTTTGTGTTTTCAATGACATACTTCCTTTCACCAGATTTTGCTAAGGCTCTAAGTTAAAAAAAAAAAAAAATCCTAAACCTGTATTTGACTTAAACTTTCCTGGGAAATTAAACAAGTGTTTAATTTGTGTGCAGAAGAAATGACCAACCTGATCAATCAAGATGTTAAATACTAGAAGAAATAAGACTGCTGAAAGGATTAGCAGTGAGAGTAGGGATCAGTACAACTAAAAGATAAGACTTTTAAAGATGCCTATTATTCACTTCATTAATGTCATAGTGAAAGTCCCAATAAACTCTAATCAGAATTAGAAAAATACAGCACTTTTGAACAGCTAAATCTAAACCAAACAATTTCAATACTCAATATCAAAAGCATTTCCTTAACAATTCTATGGCAGTGGAGTAGGAAGGTGTTATTTAATAATTTTTTTTCCAGCTTCTACTGCTATGATTTCTGGGATGTGTAATCAGAAACAGAAAATTTGGATTATTTTTCTCTGTAGGTGGAAAGGGGACAGTCACTTCATATTTTATTAATTGAGGAAAAGGAGCACACTTATTTGCAGTGTGTTTATCTAATTTCATAAAGGTCCACAGCACAGCAGCAGTCCAAAATATTTACGTGTAGCTAGCTGTGTTCACCTCTTTTAAGTTTCTCTTCAGCAAATAAATGGAAGACATGGTGATGATTACTTTCATGAGAGTAACCAGAGCTGTACCTCTAAGTGAGCTATTTTTTGTATTTATTACATTAATTACATTTTATGCACGTACATTACCAAATAATACACTGTGAATTGGAAGTAAATTTAAAAGTTATATTGCTTTCACATTCAGTGAGAAAATCATGGATTTTCAGATCAGGAGTTGGCAGAGTCTATTGGTATTACATTCTAAACCATTCTAATAGAAAAGGTATTGATCTGAAATCCCGAAACTTTTTGTCTTTCAAGTGAGCTACAGGATAATAAAAATGAAGAATAAAATAAGAATGATCAATATTGTGTTTATACTGAATTGGAAGACACTACAGGACCATTCAAAAAATGAAACTATTGAAGCTTTCAGATGTAGGGCATCAATCCAATCTCAATTCAATGGTCTGGTCACACACCTCACTAAGTATCCACCTGAACAGTTTTTACTCTCAGTAACAGGGCGTACATCCCCCTTTCTTGGATCCTCTTCCCTTTTTGCCTTTACACGCTTGCAACTGAGTCATATAATTCCCTCACTCTGGAACTAGGACTACCATAGACATTAAAGATTTAGCATCCTACTGGTCCCACCAAGAGTTGTGCATCTGTATTTTTTCTTTTCTAAAACCTGTACTTGGTGATGAAGTACGTAACGTCTTTTTTAAAGCAAAACTTTTTAATTTAACAGATGAAACAAAGCCACAAAGGGAAAAACATTTTAAAGCAATTTAGAAAAGTTTAAGTGTCTGTTTTAGTTTCATTTAACCAACTAAACTAAACATACACTATCAAAATTAAATTAGAGTTCTTAAATTACATGAACACACAGGAAATCATGATTTACTCTGGTCTCACTTCACTTATTAGAACACCTCTTTTAGACAATTCAGGGAAGCTGGATTTTCAAACAAATGAAAACCTATACTCCCTTTGCATTGTAACTATCATATTATTCAATGGTGCCTTAAACAGGAATTTGTTTTATTTCTGGTCTCTTTTTTTTTTCACCCCCAATTTCTCCACAGAGCAGAAGAAACTATCCTGGACATCTAGGATATTTGGACATCTAGGAGAATATCTTTTTGGTATTTTCTTCACTGTTTTGTAGTTAGAATCCTTCAGGTAAACAACCCGTAATCAGTAGCCTAGAGTCCACCTCCTCCAAATGTGCTATGTTCCCCTCTGAATTTTGACATTGTGTTTAATAAACCACTTATAAGATACAGATGAATGAATCTGCCACTACCATTCTCTATAGCATTTGTTACAGTGCCCAAGTACAAAATAATTACGTGTGAAGGGAGCACTTCAGCTCATTTCTCTGTGTTCCAGAGAACCCTGTTAAAGTGCTATACTGCAAACAGCTCTGATGTTATAAGGGGATGTATATAAATCCTGAGGATGATACCACTTCACATATAACAGATGCTTCACAGCAGAGGTGGTGAAGATATGCCTAACAGAAGCAAGCTAGCACCAGAACTGAAATGGTATAACCGTATGAGGCAGAAATAACTTGATGTTAACACAGCTAAACTACTGTTTTTATGATGCAAGGTAATATCATCACAACATATTCTATCATGTCATGCGAATGTCACAGCGTCAACACAGCATTAGGTCAAGTGTCTCTAGATTATTTTTTCAGAATAGACATGCTGAATGATAGCTTGGCAAAACTGGCCTAAGGGTAATTCCTTGCCTCTCATTCCTTCCTTTCCTTTACATTGCGTGCTTTTTGGAGCAGCATTTCCATTCATAAATATATGTGCATTGTCTAATATGGCATGGATCTGACTGTGGTCAGGAAGGTACATACAACTGCAACATAAACTTACAAGATGCAATATTCAAAGCGAGGGAGATTTCCCTTACCAAGTTGACATTAAAAAGAGATTTAAATATCCTCAGCCTTACTTGGCAATACCATTATAGGAAATGCCAGTTCTGCTCTTCCTTTACTGTAAAAAACAAAAATATCAACTTAAAAAAAGAAGCACTCACTACCTGGCAGTTGAAACACATTTATAACCACTTTTGAAGATCTCATCACAGCTCAGTTACACTCACAGCTTAGTTTGATGGAAGTTTGACCACACACTTCCAGTGGATCATCTCAAAAGCCAGTCATTCCCGCTCAGAATACTTAGAACCTTGCTTTTGCGTTTCATAATAAGAATCTGGCAATTTTTCATTTTGTTTCCTGTGAAGGGAGATCATGACTTTTTTACTAGGCTAGATATGAGGTAGATTGTTTTGCTTTATTTCACTTCTAGGTCATCATGTCTGGTGGCATACATAGTTCTTCATGTGACTTTATGTCAAGCTTCAGAAAAATTAAGTGCTGTATAAAAACAAGCCAGCACCTTACTATTCCTCATTTTTTACTTTCTGTTTTTCCACTTAGGTTTCAAGCTTATGCACAGTCCTTTGTGTGCTACCTTGGCAACTAACTCTAAATTACTCTGTTACAAGTCTACAAAACTCCATCCACTTGTTTATGTTTTTATAATGTGTAGAATTCAAAGTGTGCAATTCCCACAGCACAGTCATAATGATTACTGAAAGTTATTATGGCACACTCATTCTAGCATTTAATAGGCATTAATTTACTACGACATGCTAATGCAATCAAGGGCAATCATCTGACCATAGGCCTGTTCTTATAATGTAAGATCTTTGCAGAAAGGACTTTGTTTGTCTGTAGAGCACCTGGTAGTCAGGCATTGGAGAATGCTGGACTCTGAGGACAGATTGAGATTCTTTAGTAAGACAGCAATACAAGGTAATTAAAGGTAATAATTATCTGGATCATTAAAAACAAATCAACATGAAACCTTCTGTATCTACGCTCAGTTTGGACCCCAAGAACTAAGGTACAGGTATCAGCTCAGAAAATCATATTTCTATTCATTTTTTTATCATATGTATATATTGATATTATCATATATGTTTTGGTTTTTTTTAACAGATGAAAACAAGCCTCAAGCATTAGTTCAGAGAGACAGTGCTCAAAAAAGTCCAAAGCTTGGGAGAAGTACAGTGAGTAGCAGACACTGACATCTCTGGCTGAGTAGGAAAGAAAAGGAAACACAGAGTAGAGGAGAAGACTTCACTCCATTAATTGGGCACTTCTGTAAAATTTAATATCCAAATGAAAGACTACACCTGCAATTTGTTAGGAGCTAAACAAGATTTGAGCATGAAGGTCCATGCCCTTGTACAGCTAGTATTTACATCTTCAGTCTTCATTTTTGAAAGAGTAACATTGTTGCCTACTAAGACATCCTATCTTCTTTGGCTTTGGTGACTAGTAGTTTTCCTGGAGAAAGGAAATTTTTTTTTTCCCCCACAATGCTGCAATTCATTAAATCACAGCTGTTCACCACAGAAAAAAGAACTGAATATCCTCTGGATTAAAGGAACAGAACTTTTTTTTTTTCCCCCTAAGTCTGTTTTCCCATTTTATTTCTTTCTTTTTTTCTCCCTTTCTTTCCTATCATGAAAGTTTGCTTCAATAATTCAATTTTACATTATTTTTGGAATTCCACGTACATTGCAGCATCTCTAGCTGGACTAAATTCAATAGAACAATACTACAATCCAACAAAGTATGACAAAAGTTGAGATGAATTCATGCCTAAACAATGATAAATCTTACTGTGCTCACTCCTACAAACTTCTCAGTTGCCTCAGAGTAAGAACCTAGCAGCCCAGGGCCTCACGTTGGCTAATTTGTAAGTACAGAACTTTATAATATATTCACTCAATAATCAATCAAACAAAGAAACAAGTAAACAAGAACAACAAAAAAATCAGGGTAGCCTTACAGTCCTACACTAGCATTTTGAAGCTCAGAATAGGAAGAGAACTTACATAACTTACATCATGTTTTTACTATTCATTTACTTACAGTGTTAGTTGAGTTTCCATTTAAATGTAAGCCACTGTCAAAGAGAGGTGATGAAGCTCCACTGCTGTGATCACTGGATGGTCCAGGGGAACCTGGAAATCAGATCATGAAAAGTAATTGCTTATTTTAAAAATATATGTATATATCAGGCAATATCTATTCCAGCTGTCAAACACAGGAATAATTTTTAATACAAATCACCAAACCAAGCCAGAAGTACTACTTGCATTTTAGAGTAACAGCCAATAAAATGTCCATATGCTACACTTTATGTCTAGAAAGAAAAAAGGTAGCTAGATGTCATTTCATAGAGGCTGTCCTCATGTGAACTATTTGTATGCTTAATTGTTTTCAGGATTAAGCCTTTTTTCACTGAGAATGAGATATTCAAAATCAAGTAAGAAATTCGGTTACACAAATCTCATTAATTTAATGAATAAATTCCCTATTAAGTGTTGAAAATCTCACCTTAGAGTATAACCATGGACTGTATTTATAAACAAAGATAGTAAGAAACTCTCAGGCAAGTACTAACTGTACACATACATATGCTTTATTAATGGATATATCTTTTTCTTAAAATGTCAATTACTTTCAAGAAAGATGCACCTTCTCAAATGGAGAAAATAAAAGCAAACAGTCATAGTGAAATGTTGATACTACGTTAATATATTAAGATTACACAGTTATATTGTTTAAGATAACTCTTCCTTTAGCAGTTTTGCATCAGCATCCCGCTTCAGCAGTTAAAGTGACTCCAGGAAAGCTTAATACTTTTGTAACATACAATAATGGAAACAGTACAAAGTCACATCATTGTGTAATTTTTGCTTAAATGTAAAATGTTAACGCATAGCACCAATAATATACAATTACTGTCAGACAGCACTTGGTCTTATCAATAAAGCACATAAAATAAATTTTACAGTATTATATTCATCATCACTGAAAACTCATTTTTCCATCTGAAGAAGTCACCTGAAATTGCCTGTAAATCACTTCACATTAATAGCTCTGTCAAGTCTAACATCACAAAAGACAAAAAGTCATTCTTAGTCATATATTTTTGTATGTATCTATTCTACATATCTGGAAGATTTAGCAAAATGGGACTTAACTCAGCGAAAGCCCACTTTCTCCATAACAATCAGTTCAGTGCTGAGGTCTCAGACTTATACCCTGAATTCTGAAGTTTCAGCATGTTTTCGAGTCCTTTCTGTATAGTGCTAGATGATGTCAGCAGAAGGAACCATTATGCTTTGCTTGTATGGGTCTAACCCAAGCTCTGACTTTAGTAGTTAGCTCCAACGTTTTGCAACCAATACATATGTACAGTAGACCACAAAAATCTACGTCCAAACTCATAGATGACCACAGAGACTTGCTGGAACAGAAGGTAATTTCTAATTTTTTAAAATAAAAATAATGAAATAAAAAAGTTGGCATTAAATTCTCCACTGAAGAGTCTGCCTGTTGAGGAATCCCACTGTCTCCGGCAGTAGACAACTATGACAGGTACAGGAGTCAATCAGATTCTTAAAAGTGGAATTATCCCACCTCTTCAGCAATTTGAGCATATCAAAAGACATGAACTTAGGTATTTTCAAATCTCTAAATACAGGTTTTACCATAATACAAAATACTACATCAGAATAATTTATTTTTTTTAAGTAGAGAAAACTGACATCCATTGCATAGGAAAGCTAAAAATAAAAGGTTAAGGAACAAATTTCCATCCTCCCACAGCGTCCCTGCAGATTTGCTTTTCAGTTCAGCAGCTTTCATTGGTTTTCCGAGTCATAACAAACTACACAGCCTCTCACAGGCTATGCCACCTCCACCACTTGATTGCAAACAAGTTCACAAGTCTTTTAGTCTGCTCCCTGCCTATTCTGCCTCACTCATTCATGGACTACTCCTTCACGGCCTCGTTCAGCATTTTAGAAGCTCCCACTGCATACGCTCAACTACGTTCATGGAAGGTGCAGTGCTCTCGTCTCCCTGAGGAGCTGCCTTTGCCTCCCCACAAGGCAGCCCTAGAGCAATCAGGTACTCTTTCCTTACTGTTCTTTGAACAAAACACAGTACATACACACACAATATACACAATACAAAATACACCAACACAAAGTAAATCTTGTACTCTCTGCTACTGTAGCCCTTGCCCAAGTAGATGAGACTCCAAATCAAGTGTTATGTACCAGTACAAACTCTGGAGCATTAGTTTGAGAAAGACTATCAAAATGAAGTGTTTATGTAAAATAAAACATCTGCTACAGGTAACTCCCTTCTCCATGACCACAACACAGTATCCTGTTGGGTACTGATGCCAGAAAAAAAGGTATTTGCTATGTTGTGAGATTTCCAGCAGTCATTATTGCCTAGCTGTCCTCTTATCCCACCCAAATCATAGTTGAACAGCCGGTCTGTGAGAAATACAAACCTACACTACAACAGGCTTCATCTGTTTAATTTGCTTATTCTCAGTTGCGGCATTTTTGTTCTCTTGAGAAGGCTAGGTCAGGAAGGATCCTGTGGGAGAGAAGATCTTTGCCTGAGCTTTATCTGAGCAATAGCCAAGTATGCTCAGAGGAAAAAAAAAACAACTTACCCTGTAAGATGAGAAGGGGTCAGGGGAAGAGAGGGATAGCAAGCATATAGGAGTCTGCAGTTCATAAAAGAGACTGAGACAACCCTGGAGGGTAGCAAGAAAAAGGCAGAACTCCAAGGTGAGGGAAAGAAACTGTGTAAGGATCACAGGGGATTTTGCAGGGCTAGCAGTAACTGAGGCAATCACCAAGCTAGCGGACACTAAACCTAAAGTAAGAACTAATTTGCAGCGGTACAGGTAGGAGTTGTTTATAAATCCTTCCATATTCTTTTTGACAGAATCATTGAGAATTTTCAATTAAAAAAGTTAGGTATTCTACTACTTGTTTCAATAAAGCCTGGATTTTATTTTTAACTTTAAAAGCTCTAAGCTTTCTAGACCTAGAAAGGTCTCTATTAAAGTTCTGGTCAACTCAGAATCACATCAATGGTCGTCGCAATTGTTGTTTATTTCAGTCCATGAATTACGCTAGATCTCTAAATAACAAACAAAATCCTCAAAACACAGGACAGCAGATCGATATAGTCTGCGAGACGTTATCATTTACAAAAATTTGTCTTACAATCAACATTGCTGAATGATACTGTAGACCTCTTGTATATAAAGAAAATCTCGTTTATCTAACCTGCTAATTATGTCATAGACAACCCCCAATAGACAAAAAGCCCATCCCAGAACCACCACAAAATTAAAATCAAAGGAAACACTCCTGGTGATTTTTAATTATACTGCAAGCTCTGCAACTTCAGAATATTCTGATATAACTATCAAAAAGAAAAATTATGAAGACAGCCTTTTTCAGCATAAAATGTCCTGAAGACTCTTCCCAGAAGCTGTGAATCTTATTGAAAAGTGTCCTACAAGCCCTGATCAATTCTGGGATGGGGAATGGGCTTAGCTCCAGAGAATCCTTAATGACACTACCCAAGAACTGATGCCAAAACTTTTCTGTAACAGGCTAACAAATAACCCTCATAGCTGCTAATGACTTAGCTCGAAAAAACAAAACTCCTTCCTTTGGTTTCCAGAAACACAAATCTATCCTCTCTCTAGCTGACAGTGACCTGAGAGCAAACCACAGGCCATGGGATGAGGAATCATCTTAGGATTGGAGCCAGACAACCCAATGAAGCAGACAGTTAATGATCCTACTGGACCTTGCTAATTTCTGATCCGGGTCTCATAGTTTTTTGAGAAAGAAGTATTTGCCTTAGGCAAAATTATGCCAAGCATTCTGCAATATTTTATAAAATTGCTGAGCAAATTCCTATGGCAGAGAATATTTGCTGGCATAATTTAACTTACTATAATGAACAGTCTCATAATAGTCTAGTAAGGGTCAAGAGTCCTAGGCAGCTGTGAGAGAGACAATTATCAATACTGGCATACCATCCTGGGTTACAGCCTCCTCCAAACACAGAAACAAGCAGTCCTTGTCTCATCCTTAAGTGCCAGTTAATTGGTATCTGTGTCTAAACTCTTACCAAATCCTATATTTGTTGTTCATAATCCATGAAAGAGTGAAGGAACTAGAGCAATGTGGTGAGAACTGTAGGCAGTTATTTCCCTGTTGTGGCACCTTATGCTTCTGCTAGCCGTGGCATGAGACAGTGCAGGGAAGGAAGAGGTATGAGAAGGAAGCAGTGGAGGCAGATGGTACTTCTGATAATGTACTTACAAGAAACAGTAATAATACTGGTTAATAGGAAGAGACAGTATGGTTGCATTTAAAGTGAACACATCACAGTACTAAAACTGCCAGAATAGCAGCTGGTCTGACTGAATGCTTAAAGGTAGGGTACCATGTGCCTGAGTAGTCTGAGATGCTTGGAAAGGCCAAGATACTTCAGATTTACACACGTATGCACTTAAATGTTGCCTGCAGTGTGAGTCGGGAAGTCCTTTACTGCACAGTAGAATTGCTACTTAGCTTGTTATGTGTCACTGATGCTTCATGACTGGAGTTCCCTTTTGTGCATGGGCTTGTGAAAAGCTCTTCTTGAAATGAGGTGCTCTTCTCCTTAACTTCAGTGTATGGCCCTAAACCAGACCTATTTTCCATAATTTTCTACACCTTATTTGCTTATTTCCTCACCACCACCACAAGAATATGTATTTATGTCAAGTCACTCACCAAAGATGTGAAACCACACTCATTGAGCTTGGTTTCAGTCTGTATTGGATGGCTGCACAGAACATCCTAGAGAGGAGCAGGCGAACTCTGTGCTGAGGCCCAGGTTCAGTTCAGAAGAAGGGTCGTTTCTGAAGTTCCTCAGCTACGTGATCATGCTTAGCAAGTCCTTTTGCTGAGCATGTACTATAGGACCGAAGGAGTGGGATCATGCATGGGACTGGGCACAGTAGTATAATGCTTGTCAAAGACTTCCTCATGCTCTGCGTAAAGGAGGCAAGTCTAATAAGCTGCGAAAATGAGCAGTTTGTATCCAAGACGTCTTTTTCATTCAAGAAGCACTGCTTCTCTGCTGTGCTTGTTGATAGTCTGTGATAGCTTGTCTAAAATGGCACTGTCTTCCCTATTTCAGCAGGTTTTCTTTGAACAACGGTAATCAGAGGCAGACTCCAAATGGTGCTAGCTGTCCACAGGCCATGAAACAGGCCCTTTGAAAGAGAAAGGAGGTTTTTGTGAGGGGAAAGTTCCTAGTTCAAGTATTCATGGAGCCTATTTACCTACAGAAGCTTTGCACGCACCTCTAGTCACACGGAGATAGAAGATGATCCGGTCTCCCTGCTAATCACTGCTTTCTCTTTCCAGAAACAGCACTTTATGGAAGCAATGCCATGATTTCAGCTTCCCAGACAGGAATGGCTGCAGTGCTCCCTGGTGAGAAAGGCAAGGCAGGAGTCAGCTAAGTTCCTCTTCTCTCCCATCATGTACCAAGAAGGCACCAATATTCCTGGACCTCCGTGAACTCCTTGTGAGTCGTCTCACACAGAGTGTGTACTAGGTGTCAGTGGCAAGGTTTTGGGAGGCGGGGTGGCTCCAGGGGTGGGAGGTTGTCAGGGGCCGCCTTGTGCTGGACACAGCCAGTTCCAGTCAGATGCCCTGCAGCGCACAGCTGAGCCTAGCAGCCAAGATGGTAGCACCTCTGGGAAACTATTTAAGAAAGGGCAAAATGCTGAACAACAGAAAGAGGAGTGAGGAAAAAAGTGTGAGAAAAAAATCATACGAACCTCAAGGTCACTGAACAAGGAGCGGTAGGAGGTGCTCCAGGAGTCGGAGCAGAAATTCCCCTGCAGTCCATGGAGAGACCACAGTGAAGCAGGTACTTCCCTGCAGCCCATGGTGGTCCACGTCAGAGCAGATACCCACACTGCAGCCCATGGAAGACCCCATGCTGGAGCAGGTGGATGTGCCCTGAAGGAAGCTGCAGCCTGTGGGGGACACATGCTAGAGCAGATTTTTCCTGAAGAACTTCAGACCATGGAGAGGACTCAGGCTAGAGCAGTTTGCAAAGGACTTCAGCTGGCGGAAAGGACCTGTGCTGGAGCAGGGTACAAGTGTGAGAAAGGAGGAATGGCAGAGAGGAACGCTGCATACCAACTCCAACCCCTCTATCGCCATCCCCCTGCACCACTTGCAGGGGAGGCAGAGGAATCAGGACTGAAGTTGAGCCTGGGAAAAGGAGTCGGGGGAAGATGTCATTTCAAATTATTTGTCCTTGTTTCTCACTGTCTGAATCTATTTTAATACGCAATACATTTAATTAAGTTTCCCTAAGTTGAGTCGATTTTGCCCATGATGGTAATTCGTAAGTGATCTCCCTGTCTCTATCTTGACCCAAGAGCTTCTTAAATCTGTTTTCTCCCCATTTTCTGTTTGAAGAGGGGGAGTGAGATAGCGGCTCAGTGGGAGTTTGGCTCTTAGTCAAGGTTAATCAACCACATGTGATAGAGTCCAAGTGTGTATATGATGTCAGTCAACAAGGTGAGATAAAATTGCTAGTAGGATTGTCATAAACACAGATGAATATGCCCTATGGAACAGAAACTACTGGTAAGACCCTGCTATCTTGCCAAAGTCGTATCTAAGCTTGGACACAGTTATCCAAGGCATTAGAAACATTAGTCTATACTAGACTATTAGTCTGACCTAGGATAGAAAAGTAGAAAGATAAAACCTGGTTTCATTATTAGGAACACTGACCAGACAAAGATCTCCAAATGTAAACATAAGATTTCTTCACATTTAGATTCCATTTTCAAATGGAAATGATATGCAGTATGAACCGAAATAATGACTTTAGCATGAAATGTATAGTTCAGCTTAGTAGAGGCCTCTCAAGTTTTCTTTTAATAAGTTTAAGAATCTAGATGAAACGACAGACACTCTTCTAACAACAAGAGTTAGACCTATGAGTCCTGTGATTCTGTTGAAATCAAGGAAAAACAAGTACATAGTTGAGCCAACTTACCTAAATCCCCCAAACAAGAAACATTTTAAATCTGTTTTGCTTAATTTAGAAAGAGATTCATATGTAAGATAAACTTGTGCAAAATTATTTGGTCTGATTAAGTTAGCGGATATATTATGTACACTTTTCTACTTGCAACATTGATTTCAAGTGAGTATCTTCAATATTTATATTTGCTAACCAGAAAAACCCAAATTTTCCCTCATCTGCATTGTTCATAAACAATTTATTATTGCTACTCTTAAACTACTCAGTTTTTACATTGTAATTCTGCTCTCTGAAAAAAATGATCAAAGTCATTTATGAAACATGCACAATTAATGTTATCCATTTGTTTGGTAAGTGTTCTGAAAATACCTTTCAGTGTGAATGTATGATTCAAATGTTTGCAAACACTATCTTATTGTATTCAGGAAAAGCTTCTATAGAAAAACTTTCAGATATCACCCATGACTGTACTGCATTTTAATGAGGTTTTCAGTTTTATTTTGAATAAACTATTCAGAAGCAGTCATGCAGTATGCATTAGATTCTTATATGTTAAGCAATAAAGCACACACACAATTTTCTATTTCTTCCTGTAAAACACTCACGGATTGAATTCCTATTTCTGTCACTGTCATCTTATTATGAGAATACTGCAAAGAGGAAAACAAATTACTCCTATCCGTTAATTTCCTCTTACCTAATGGGAGCTTTAAAAATGATGGAGCTTCCCTGAGGTACTGAACAGTGATGGTAACTTCATCGCCAGCATTTCGCAGTAGGTGTACCTGTCAGTATGACAAATAACAGCTACTTTAAACCAAAGAACCACCAGTCATGGAAAGCACACTACTTACAATGAAATCAACATCTCTGTTGATCTATAAGAAACTCAGTATGAACATTTCTGACTGGGAATGAAGAATATCTTGAGGGTCAAGCCACACTGACAACGGATAAGAGCAGGCAAGACCAACAGAATTACCTGAATAAATAATTTGGTGGGCAACTTGATTTTATATACCAGCTGAACACAACTTCTACAAACAAATTCATTTTACGAAACTGGCATAGGGTAGTAGGAAACTATGTGTTTATGTGGATATAATACATTAATTGTGTGTGTATACACAAAACCAGACATATAAACATATATTAATACATCATACATATCTAGATCTTAAGTATTTGGTTTGATTCATTTAGGTGATACATTAAGGACAATTCCCTGTTTCAAATACAGTCTTAATTTTTGTGACTGTCTTCATTATCTGTATTTGCTAACCAGAAGGGAACGCATATACACACACACACATCTGTGTATAGACACATGTATTAAAACATCAGTATTTAATTAAAGGCACAGCACACTACCACATAAGGAGCTTTTTTAAAATGCAGAACTTCTAATAATGTCTTTGATGGAACTTGATTCCTATTTACAGGGCAGAGGTACACCTCCAGTTTCATATCCATGACACTCAGGAAACAGGTATTGCATTTGGTTTGTATGTGGTCTCCATGCAGGGTCTGCAGCCCTGATCCTGTTTGTCAGAAATGGATGCTAACGTCCATGGCCTCTAATCTGAACACAACGAGAGCATGCATGTATCAAGCCAAAAAGTAACTAACCGCAGCAAACTAACTCTTACAGATGTATTTACTGGTCTAATGCTGCACTTGGAGGAAGCTGGTGCTTGTGTTGCTTCAAACCACTATTATAGCACAATGCCACATTGGCCAACATCATGAGATGCAGGATTACCTCAAACCTTATGACTCTTCCTCTTGTGCACCTGAAATAATGCTTCCACCAGTGACTGATGTATTCACCTACATGAAAACACCAAGCTTATACCTGATGGATATGAAAATCCAGGATGGGTGGGATTTTCAAGTAAGCAGTCACACAGGCTAAGAATTTCAGGCTATTAAAATATTCTGGAAAACAGTGAGCAAGAGAACTGACCATAAAACCCCCAACGCTAACACTGAAGAAAACATTGTCTGGGGAGTGACATGTTCTGATTTGGTTGTTAAGTGAGCAGACATATGAATCACCCATATGAAGTACTGTTGCTGAAAGCTTACTCTTTGCTGTACCTCTAAAATCCATATATTTAACAAAGACTTACAGTGTCTACCTCCATCCTCCCCACCCATCTTTCAGTCCATCAAACAATGTTTTCTATTGCTAACAACCTGCAGTAGCACTAGTGACCACAGAGCAGTCCCTGGAAGGGAATGATAAAATTTTGCACTCATTAAGTCAGGAAATCCAGCTCGATAAGGTCAGAGAAGGCACATAACTGGGAGTACGATCAGATTAGTGAGCTTGAGGAACAAGGGTCCAGATGCAAAGGGGTAGGGGATTCACAAGAGAAAGAGAGGTTTTTTTTAAAAAAAAGTGCCTGCAGCTTAAGCAAGTTTCCCAGAAAGAACCTGCATTTTCTTCCAAGTTTTTCCCTCCTCATGGACAGAATCCTCCCTCTCCCAGGCCTCATTTCTCTGCTCCTCTTGTTCTCTACTCAAGCATTTTTACCTTCCTTTCCCAGGCTCAATCCACACTTAAATTATTTACTACCAAAAATACAACAGCTAGCGCTACCTACTCACCCCCAGTACTCTGATATGAGGTGTTCTACTCAAGTCAACGATTTTGTGGATAATTGACTACAAGGGAACCTGAAGTCTCATTGCAGAAAAAAACATAGTGGAAAAACCCATTATGATCATTGATCTCTGACTAAACCCTCTCAGGATAACCACAGTAAGAAATAACCAGGAACTGAAGCACAGCAAAATCAGAATGCTTCTTTAAGGTCATACAACGGTGTGTCAGGACTGCAAAGCAAACCAATGTGTCTCGAGTTCTAATGTATAAGAACAACTATGTCTCCTGAAATCCTCTGCCCCTTATTTCCTGTAATATTTTAGACCTTATTTATTACTTACTAAGGACTGAAGATGATTGGTACCTCTGCTACTCCTACACTATTGTTACAAGGATAGTTCTTCCCCTTTATCTGAAGACTATTACACATATAAAATACATATCTATGATATATATATAAAAGTCTATTTGATATACAAAAAGGCCTATTATATATATTAAGATAGACATATAGATACACATATGCAAAACTTTTAGTCAATATTCAGCTGTCACATTATTCTTAAATACTTCTGAAGTTCTGCAGCAACTGGATGCTTCGTTTTAAATTTGGCGCCTGATTTAAAGATTCTGGATTTCTACATTACCTTTAATCATAAGTTCTACATTACCTTTAAGTGAGGTAAAGCTCAATAGTCTAAATTTACTTAAACTATATTAAACTAGAATAGTTTATTTAGAATATTAAAATAGAATGTTTGTTTTGTGGATTTAGACCAGGTACTTTGCACAAAATGCTCAGAAACTCATGAAACCTATGTGAACTCACATAAAACTTTCCTCAAAAGTAATGCTGTAATATTAGAGTATTTCTATAGATCTATCGTCACATAATATTTGGATGCACCAGCAAGATTCAAAATGAATATTCCTGAACATAGTTCTGTTTTGGAATACATCCATGATGAGTTGAATGGGAGCATGTGTCTTACAGACCTTCACTATCATTCTGCCATATATAGCTGAGCTACACATATATACACACACACAAATATATGTACACACACACACACACAGGTTATGCTTGCGTTGTTCAAAAGCTGAAACAGACTCTTAAAATAGTCATATTGGACTGTATGTGAAAACATAGTTCAGACATACATATAAAGATTTGCATGCATATCATATATATGTATATCTCTACATAAACTGATTTAGAGATGAAAAATGCCTATGACAAAAATTGAAGAAACTGTCAGTATATCCTTGTATATTTTTAAATCAGACTGCAGTCACTTTTCAGTCTCTGGTTGATGAATTTATCTTCCCAAACTCCATTAACATCCGCATTAAGCCTTGAAATGAATTGATGTTCTCATCCTAGCCCAGCCGCACCACCTAATGACTTTGCACTATTTATGCTAAACTACCTTGCAACCAAGCCTTCACAAGTACATCAAACGATTTTAAATGTGACCAAAATGTTTCCAAAAAACAGTAAACAATTTTTTTTGCCACACTGTACTGATAGAACCACTGAATTTTGGAGTCATTGGCCAACAAAGCTTAATTGTAAATATTTTCTATAAGTGGATGTATAAAGTTAACAAATAATGCATTACTTTATGCTTTTTGAAGAAAAAGTAATTAATTATGAAATTACATGTAAGCACTTGAAACCGCAGATATGCTTCACTTCATAATCTTGCACATAATCAAATAGTGAATATTATTATAATTTAAAAAAAA
>NW_009613516.1:0-3276 GCF_000690535.1 Cariama cristata
ACTTCCCTGTGGGATGGGTCTGACCGGCACACCAGGCCCTCTGTTCCCCTCAGAAGGGAGTCCCTTATGACAATTTTTCTTCTCTTGGATGCAGTCTTAATGCATGGGGTTGACTGACTTTACCCAGGCAATCCCCTGGGTAGACCTTCATCTACATTATCACTTGTCTGGTCCTCAAGCTCCAGAGCCTCGTACCTATTGTGTAAGGGCACCTGGGAGGGTGAGGGAGGCCAGGAGGATCTTTGCCTGCTTCTCCGAGCAGGGACCCATCTCCATTCCCCCTCGTCTCGTGAGTCCCCTCCATTTGCCTGGTGGCAAGAGGCTGTGGGGCCCTCTGCTTCTTGTGAGGCGTCCGTTTGCTGCATTTGTCTCAAGGATGGCAGGGTGTGGCTCCACCAGTCCATTTCCGTCTCACACTCCCTGGTACTCCTCAGCCCTTCCACTCCCTCTTTTTGCTCTGCCACCAGTCTGAGCAGATCATCCACCTGGTCACAGAGAACACAGATGTTATCCCTGTTGCCCTCTGGTACCAGCGCCAGACTCAGGCACTCCCTGCAGCCGGAGACCTGAACAGCTGCATGTTTGCAGGGGAGCTCCGTCTGGGTCACCACATTCCTCCTGGTGACGGCTTTTGACCACGTGGAAACCACCGTTAGGTCACTTCCGTCTGGGCAGGCGATGATCACCAATGGGGGTTTACCTCTTGAGCTGGCAGAGTTTCAGCGCCTTGCCAACATGTCCTGCCTACGTCAACTTCCGTGTCAACTGCCGCGCCACCCTCTGTTTGCCCACTCTGGTGGTGGCGCTCCTGGTTGCTTGCACTCCCTAAGGGCTGTTATGTACATGCAGGGGTTTGGCCGCCGTCACTCTTGTCCCCAGCCACAGTAAGTCAGAGCTGCCACTTGTCACAGGTTTGATGCCTCCCGCTTGGGGGTGGGGGTGGGGGGCTGAAGCACCCTCTCTCTCTCCCTGGGCTTTTGCCTCAGCAGTTTTGCCGCTCTTGGGAAGGTCCTCTGTCGTGGTCCTCCGCTGCTGAGCCCTTCACCTCTGTGGCTTCGCTGAAGTTCATGTCTGTGAGTCTATTACCTCGTACCTTTTGTAAATTCAGGCTCTTCTGTCTAAGTCATCTGTCAGTACTGTGGAAGACTGCTCCATGGCATGCAGAGAGAGTGTGCTCTGTCCATTAGCTGTGCTCTGGTCCCCTCAGACTGCTTCTGTGGCATCCTGGTTATTCTCCAGCTATAGAACTGGGAAAACAGGTTAGGATTTACCCTAGAAGGAGTTGCCATTTTTAAAAAAAAAAAGGACCTAAAAAAAGAAAACTGCTCTTATATCTGAAACATTGAGCAAGCAGATTAACACAGCAACAGTTGGAAATGAATTTAAGATAAAAAGAGCAATAACATGGTGACTGCTTGGGAAAAGGAGAAACATCTAATGCAATAAACCTCAGTGTAAGAGGGCAAGATGAAGCTGCACAATATTCTCACTCCAGCAAAGAGTCTGTGTAAGGAAGTTGTTGATCACAACTGGACACCATCCCTGCTGTTACAGGGAATTATTCTAAAGATTTTCTAGTTAAAATGGTGTTATAATTGGTAGCTTATATAATTTGAGCTTGTAGTTCAAATGTTATTTCAAAGCACCAAGATCTGCAGACCTTAGTCAGGCAAAAACCTCAAGTCTATCAAAATGTCTACCTGTCAAGATATCTGAAATTTTACCACAAAGTGGAATAACATTGGCTTTGTGTAATAACACGTTTTAAGAGACAACTCTATATGAACTTGATGAGGGATTTTTAGTTGCTCGGCTAAATGAAATAACTGAAATTGTTATTCTAGCTCTCGACTAAGTAAATCAGAAGCCTGATGAACATAGACAAATGACTACCCAACACTTGTTTTATCTGCGTTTAACTGAAAATTGATTTGACAACTGGAAAGGTGCTAGATATCAGTAGTTATTTGATGAGATGTTTTTGAGAAATAAGGAAATATCTTGCAAGATAACGAGGCTTCTGTGCTAGGGAAAAAAGAGGTTGTCAGGAAGCCACCTATGTCCTGATTCTGGAACCTTTGGTCCAAAGGATGTGCTAATAGAACATGGCCCAGTTAGGCTAATTCTTCTGTATATTTTTTTTTTTTTTTTCTTCTACTGAGCTACTAACCTGTCATACTCTAATTTTTTATGACGTATACCATGTCACTGTGTTACAGTCCCTTCACTCTCAATCTAGAACAAAACTTCGTTCCTTTTTAAAAATGTTCTTTAAATATCTTAATGTTCAGAATATGCATAATATAAAGCAATGTGCTAATTTTCTTTTACCTCTACTGTCTTGTAATGCTCTCATTTTCTAATATAGATGGAAATAAGTACAAAGATATTATTCTTTCCTGACTTTGTGGGTCCAAGAGTAGATTTGATTATGGGTTTTCCTGCACTGGGATGCATGCTGTCTGAAAACAGTCTCAAAATGAAAGTACTCATACACCTAAACTGTTCGACCTTTCTTCCTGTTATCTATTTTCACCTAAGTCTGATGTTAATGGTGATTATTTACTACTTGAAGCCCTTGGCAGAATTGAGGTCCTGTGCTCTCTCTTTCTTTATTAGCTTTATGTGACAGGTTGTAAGGCATTAGAGGAGTGGTTAGAACAATTCAAGAGGACTGGTGGCTCTGCAAATCCACTCGCCTTAGCTTTTGTGAGTGCACGACCCTCAATCATTTCTGTAAGAACAGCAAAGTGGCTTTGTGGTTTCCTTTCATTTGGAAAAGTCTTTGTCCTTCCCTAAAAGCCATTTTGATTCAGCCTTGCTGAAGGAACATGTGGACAGCACTTGTCCTGTGAGTCATAAGAAAAATCTTTTGCGTCTAAGGATTTTTTCTACGGAACCATTCACATTTATGTTGATTACTGGCTTATTCTAACAATTTATAGATGCCACAGTCACCTTTTTCCCCTGATTTTTTTTTTTATTATTGTGAGTTTTTAAATGCATAGCCCACAAAATTAGTATGGCAAGTTTCTTTAGCTCAAAGCAAGGAAAGATTTTCCTGTCTCTTATTGAGCTGAAATTTGTTACTTTACTAAAAATTGACATAAAATTATTTCCAGTGTATCTGTCAATTGAAATTGAATGTCCTTTACCTGCAAAATGAAAGTCATTGATCATGCATGATGAAAGTTGGGTTTAAATATTAAATAGTTTTTTTTAAAACAAACTGTGATTTTACAGTTGAATGGATATTGATGGAATATGAAATATATA
>NW_009613517.1:0-6632 GCF_000690535.1 Cariama cristata
CCTGTTGCTAGTTACCAGGGAGAAGAGACTGACTACACTACACCCACCTCACTACACCCTCCTTTCAGGGAGTTGTAGAGGGTGAAAAGATCTCCCCTCAGCCTCCTTTTCTCCAGGCTGAACAACCCCAGCTCCCTCAGCCGCTCCTCATAAGACTTGTGCTGCAGACCCTTCACCAGCTTTATTGCTCTTCTCTGGACACACTCCAGCAGCTCCATGTCCTTCCTGTAGTGAGGGGCTCAAAACTGAACACAGTTTTCGAGGTGCGGCCTCACCAGAGCTGAGTACATACAGTCCAATACAGTTGTAGCCTCATAACTGGAGCAAAACCCAAAAACTGAAATGCCAAAACCAGAATTATTTTTCTTGATTTTAAAAGTCAGCCCAAAGCTCCTTTGTTAGTATTTCACTAACAGTCACAATCACACATCGCAAATGCTAACCTAGACCACCACCATCCCTTAGGTGTAAACCAAAATCTGAGCCCTTTCAGCATGTAGCCAACTGCTGTTCCAATCAATCAGCTTTCAGCAAGACTTTAAAAATTGCTTAGGCCTGAACTTTCAGGCTATCATCTTCTTAATAATCAGAACTGGTCTTTAACTGAAGGACACCAGGAAAGCTCAAGCTGTCATGAATGAATGGGGGCATGCTTCAGAAATGTTACAAGTTAGTTGTGAGTAAAGATTTCAAATCACGTATTTTTCTGCATAGACCTAAGCATTGCTATGTGTATGTCTACAAAAAATTCAGCCAAAGTGTAAGGAAAAAAAAGAATAAAAAAGAATTAACTTTTCCAGGAAAACAAATACTGGGGGGAAAAAAAAGTGTAAAATATTTTAAACAAACATTCATTTATTTGTAGATAGCAATGTCCCCCGCCTAAGGAAACTTGCTTCAACTTTGGCCAGTATTTTACTTCTTTTGCCTTCTTGATCTGTGTCTATATAGGTATTTATTACTCATATTATTGTTGTTATTTCTGTTAGAATAGCATCTATGTGTCGTCTCTGCAAACCAGTGTCTCATCGTGTTAGTCATTGCACAGGTTTTTACCAGCATTACTAGGGCTTAGTTACGTCTCCGTTAAAATAAGTGGACTTTTTTGCAGAGCCAAGTACCACTAAGAATGAGGAAGTTGCAGAGTGTGCACAGTCCAGCTTAGAGATATCCGATCAGTCTCCACTGGGATCACTTCTGGCGTTTTAAAATCTCTCCAGAGCATCAAACAGCTGCCATTTTCTAGATTTAAACAGCTGCCATTTTCTTTCTTTTCTTTTAAAATAAGCTTTTAAAGATGTATTTCCTCTCCTTACACTGTAAAATATGTGATTTTCTTGCTGTAAATTACATTGATCCAAGATATAGGATGGGGAGCAGGAATTTGAAACGAGTAACTGTTGTCTTACTGCAATCTGTGCTATAACCTATCAGTACTGGAGGTGAAAGCTTAGTGTTTTTATGAAAGCTTTTCCAACAGCACAAAATGTATGTTCAAAAACTTGAATGCTAGGTACCTTATATTGGGCACCTAAATCTGAAAAATTTAGCTCTCCCTTTTTCTGATGGTAAATCTTTTGCTATGGGGTGGGAAACTATAATTTTTTTTTCCAGGGTTTTGGGTTTTTTTTGTTGTTGTTGTCTTGCTTTATTTAAGTTTCTTAAAATCTGTAAAGTATAATTTTCCCCTCCAGACTCGTACAGTTGGATTTCTTGTACGGAGGGAGTCTTACTTTATGTATGGAAGTGTACCAAAAATAATACTATTAAAAAGGTTTAAAGTATTTCCTAAATGCTTTCAAACTGCATTACTTGTCCTGGAAAAGACAGAGTATATAGCCTTTATATGCTAGCATAGTATAGTATTATATAAAGAGTTTGCTAGTTAGTATTTTAATTTCCTAGACACATGCTTATCACATTGTCATGCCATAGTACTTATATGAAATTACTTTCCATATATCTTTAGGTGTGTTATGAGAGCACATGAACATAGAAACTGCGATTCAGTGGGTGCCTTGTAACCATCTGATTATATAAAAAAACTGCCCATCACAGTAATGCTTGAATGTAAGGCGACTGAATTTGAGTATTCTTATTGCATACCTGCTGTATTTGTCTTTCTGCATTTAATAAATGTGTGTGTGTGCATGGGGGTGTAAATTCTCATTGCCTGCTAATTACCAGAAATAATCTCAATTCATCACAAAATTCAGAAGTAAGGTCGGACCCTGCCTCAGAGCTAAAGCCATGATCTTCTTTTAAGTACCATCTGGGCAGAGCTGTATGTCAGTACAAGGAGTGCTGCAGAATTACAGCCTGCCTATTGCTCACAGGGTATTTTGGGACCAACATCATTGCAGAAGTCAAGTAATGGTAGCAGAAACAAAGTTTATGCATTTTTTGACTTACTCTTGTACACTTTGGACAAATACCTGCAATCTTTGAGTAAGCATTCTCACATTCTATCATAAAAAAAAATAAAATCCTTCTTACAGCCTAAGTCACGTTTTTTTTAAGTAAGCAATCTGTATTTTGGTGACCACCACTCAAAAGGCTGGCTAAGGAAGTGAGATGGCTAAAAGATGTCTGTTTCTCTTTCAGACCCTGTGAGAGAATGTATAGATGAGGATGGAAACAAAAAGAAAGTAAGTGTATTGCCTGGGTTATCCATCTGACTTTCAAGTTATAAAGTTCATGCAGGACCATGAATACCTTCATAGATAATCTGAAACAAAAAGTGTTGGACACTATTAAGTACTAAGAATTATTTCAGGTGAGGAAAATATTGGCTTTTGAACTGAAGGGATAACACAAAGGAAACTTCCTCTAACAACACCTGATCTTACGGTGTGTTGAATAGTATTGAACGCAGTGCAGAGCCAAAACTTGTGACAGTGTATGTCTTCCCTGACAAAGAAAAATGTATTTCTGTCTCCTGGTGAAAGAATTTCTGGGAAAACTAGACGTGACCAAAGTGAAGGTGCATGTGTAGGAGGAGGCAACGTCATTGTTCAGACCCTCTCCTTCTGCTAAAAATACAAGTACCTTGTCCCCATGAAAATTTTGTAGGAAGATAATTATTGTGTGATAGTCATCTCTCTAGGGAAAACCATCTCATGTAATGAAATCAAAGTTCTTAGTGTTTGCTGGCAGAAAAGCTTTTGTTAATCCTGAGAAAATGCTCCGAAATGTTAGTAAACCTACCTGATCTCTCAAAAGTAATCTGCTCTAAGAAAGGAATGATGTAGGTGTTATAAATGGTTGGTTCCTTCATCTCAGTTGAAATGCCAAGGTTTTTTAGTGTATATGATACTTCATGCAGTCAAAAATATTTGCATAAGCTTATTACATGTTTCCTAGTACGGGTCAGTTTTGAGTTCTACACTAGGATTTATCTTGAATTTCCAGTACATTAAAAATACTCCTTTGATTTTTCCCTTGTGAAGACATGACTGTAAGGAAGGATATGGCTAATAAAGAAGTGCTTATGAATTGTCTAGACACAGGAAATATACTTATATCAAAGCTGCCTTACACGGTTGGCCTTGGTCAGCTGGTCAGAACACAGAAAGGCTTTAGCTAGATCAAACACTAAGTATAACCTGGTGGCTTTGACATTGACAACCTAATTAAGAAAAAAACCAACAAACAAAAACTAAACTTGAAAAGCTTTCTTAATTAAAACAGAAAAATAATTGGATTCCTGTCATTTATTCATTTGAATTGCATGTGTCCACGCCTCTGGGCTCCTAGAAGCAGCCACAGGTACATGTAGATAAGTACTGGAAAGGCTAAACTTGAATTTCAGACATGTCAGGTTTCATATTTTTAGTGATAAACTTAAAGCACAATTTCCGTTCTGGCTAAAGTGCTTTTGGAAGAAAAGAGGCCAGGCTACAGTCCATATAAAAATGAAGAACAATTTCAAATGGCAGCCTTTAGGGCGATTTTGTGTTACCTCTTCTGTCAGCCAGCAAAAATGGGTTTTAGAAGACACTGCCAACATGGTAGCCATTGTCTTTTAGAGCAGACTGTTGAGCATCCCGTGGTGCTTACAGGACACCGTGGATGTGTTCTGCCGCTGGTGTTCAGCACGTACACTGGCAGTAACGTACCATCGTTAGCCTGTCACCTTCTTCCAGCGTAGTCCACAAATCCACAGGGACGAAGAATCAAGGTTCTTCTGTAATTCAGTAAACACAGGCTCTTACAATGGATCTGTAATATTTCAGGCGTTACTCGGAGAGTTACTGCAGGAGGCTCGGTTCCCCAAGTGGGATGTCTGTCATGCACCTGGAGATTGTGGGAACTGATACCTTACAGTTTGCAAGGAAATCAGGGTTCTCAGGATCAAAAATCTCAGCCTAAATCCTGTCAGTATTGTGAGTGATATGATTTGTTACATTTTTTGGTTATTACCTCTACCCTGGAAATGGCTGTCGAAGGAAGATTTGTGGCTAAAGTCACTGTTAGTAACAGAAGGACGGAAGATCAAATGGGCTGAGTGAGGCCAAAAATCCATCCAACCCCTTGTATTATGTGGCCAAAAATAGAAGTCAGGGACAGATGTAAGTAAGTATATGTGAAAATTCCCTGAACTGTCCTAGCCTTGAACAATTTGTGACTCGGGGATACCCTGAGTTGCGAGTGGCACCTTTTTGTGTTTAATAGTGATCAATAGTGTTTTCCGCCATGAATTTGTTCAGTCATCCTTTGAATCCATGTGTTTTTAGTACTCATCATATCCCATGGCAAGGAGTTCCAATAGTGCTAAGTACAGGCTGTGTGAAGAACTACTGTTTTAATGCTTGAACTTGCCAGCTGACAGAATATGTGAATGATTATGACAGATTAAGGTGTTTTTTTAATGTGGTTAATTTTCATCAGGAGTCTTGTGTTGATGCTTTTAAGCAGGCATAAAGGTGATAATAGAAGTGTAGGTACTTGTCTTATAATGGTAGCCCTTCGTCATGAAGTAATCTATATAGTGATCTTCTGCATTTCTAGTCTACGTATGGCAGTAAAACCCACATTCCTAAACTAGCAGTTTCCGTTACGTGACTCTTCTAGTATTGTTCAGCACTTGGTTTAGAGAACAAACATACAAAACCGTGACTAAATTAAAAGGTGCCAGCTGATGAAGCAGGTCGAGGTACGTGGCGCTCTCCTGCAGATGCGCAGTAAGAGAAATAGTATGTGGGTCCAGGTCCGTAGGTTCAGAGCTCCCTCAGAGAGGAAGTCTGAGGCTTCCTCCGGTGTGCTTGGCAGGCTCATCGGTTTCAGCAGACTTATCCTTAACGATTTAGAAACCTCTGCTTTTGCTTTCCTTTCTGTCCTATATTTACTCCTACGATTTCATATCAATTGGGATTTAGGCTTTCTTTGTCTTCAGAGTCCCTGTGTCTTCCTCTGCACCAGGAGTCTTGGTGTTTTTTGGATCCTTCAACTGGTAGTTTTGTTTTAATGTGCTGTGCTTGGCTTTTCTTGTCCAGCTCTTAGATGTTTTCCAATAGATGTCCTGTTAAGGAGTGAAATAAAAACAATTAAATATGTGTGGAAGCCAGAGGGTCCTTTGCCAGACTTGCACAGCTGTATATGTACCCTTCCAGGTGCTCCGCTTTCAGTGAGTTGTGGGTGAGACAAGTATAATTAATAACTATTCAATTTCTTCCTATCTAAATATTTTTTCCATACCTAAAGCTCCTCATTTCACACTTTCACAGCTTCCTTTAGGCTCACAAGCCTGAAAAGTATTGTGCCGCTTTCAGGACAAGTTGCCTTCTCAAAGTCCTGAAGCGTACCGAACAGGTCCAGTAAATTAACTAATATTTAATATGTAAATTTTTATGGCTGCAGATCTGGCAGTTCTTTTTTAGACTTGATGGTATCTTGTAGCTCAGAGATACCGAGCAATCCTTTCACATCACTATTGGTTTGCACATCAGTGCCAAGAATAGTCTGTGAATTATGTTGTGGTTACCTAGGTATTTTATCACTTTGCTCTTCTCTTTCATGGGAATGATGGGTAAGCTGAAAAGGAGAAGGTGGGAGATGACCTTGCCCAACAGCACTCATATTTTCTTCCCCACCTTTCTGCTTGTGAATATCAGGAAGCGTTACCCAGTTCGTAGAACCACTGTCTCACTTGTTACTAGTGCTTCTGGTCTTACCTGGTCTGCAAAGGGCTGTTCCCACATTTGGGGATATTCTTGGGAATGTAGGCCTCAGGGATGAACACTCTGTTTTGAAATTCTTTGAGCCTATTTATGGACCTTAGAACTCTGTGAGATTGGGACCAGAGAGCTCAGCTTTTTGCAGATACGAATCTTGAGATATTCCGGATTGTGACCACATGTACTTCTCTGTCGTTTAGTAGTGTGTTAGCCTGGCGCGTTAAAATTTAGACTGTCCTTTAGAAGATGAGAATGTATTTTATGTTTTATTTTTAATTATACAAAACCACTATGTATATCTAATAATATGAATCTGGGAAAGAAATAATTTCCCTTTGGGAAGGGAGGAACTGTTTTAAAGTTTCGGAGTTGTGGATAAAATAACTAGAGTATTCCACGCCTTTCTGACTTGGAGCAAATATTGTTAATTCCTGGTGTGCCAGGACCCTCGGTGCT
>NW_009613517.1:6663-26938 GCF_000690535.1 Cariama cristata
TCTAAAATAATTTTATGGCTTATTAAAACTAAAGGCTTTGACATTTAAAGAAAAGCTAAGGGGAATTCTTTGTTGACTATGCTATACATGCATGCTGTAGGATGGCTAAGCTAACAATAGATGGAGTACCAAATAGTTCCTTCTGCTGTAACAAAACATCTCCTGTTCCAGACTATTATCTTTTGCTTGGAATTTCAGAATCTATTTCTTACAGTGTTGCTAATTTAAACTTTCTCATCCTCACTTAGTCTGCATTCTATTATTTAATTATGCAAGGCTAATTTGAGTAGCACTGCTGTCAGTGTCACTTTACTTGCTAGCTGTAGGATCGTGGCAGCAGCCAAGTTTTGCGTTTTTCTCCCCTCTGCCCATGTTCTTTTCAATTGTTAAATATCCATGTCTCCCTATCTAGCCTGGTGATAAGTGGACATTACCGGACCAGTGCCACACTGTGACATGCTTTCCAGGAGATTACACAGTTCTGGAAAGTCACCAAATTAACTGTGAGAGGATGCCAAAACCAGTATGTCACAGCAACCTTCCTGCTGTTAAGATTGAAGAAACCTGTGGCTGCCGATGGATGTGTCCATGTGAGTATCTCTCTGCATGTATGCCTCTCCCTCCCCATCACTTGTGAAATGTTTATCAGAAATGTCACGGTGAATGGAGCTGCTCAGTTGTCATGCACATCAAAGATGACTGAGGTGGGAGGAATTGATGCTGTACACCAGTTAAACTAACAGCTAGGAGTGTGAGACTCTCACTGATGCCTGGAATGTGTAATGCTCTTTGCAAATTCAGAACCGCTGTGAACTTTTTTTTTTACGTTAGCATAGCTACAGTGTTTTATCAGAGGATCTCACACTTGATTGCCAAACCTGTGTGAACTGGGAAGGAGGATGTATGGCAGAAAACAGGAATTTAGCTCTGCAAGCTGTAAGCAAGGGATGTATTCTTGGTCTACCTCTAGGCTTGAGGGTTTGGCTTGAGCTCAATCAAGCATGTATATTAAAGAAACAATAAAAAATGCTCCCTGCCTCCATAAAAATGTCACACTGAGTATCTGAGCAGAAATGGTGAATGCTGCGTGATTAGTGCCTTGGTTGAGATGACAGGAACAGAAATTTAAGTGCACCCACTCGCATTTACAGGGTGGCAGAGATTCAGCCCTGTGACTGGTGATCCATTTATTAAAAAAAGGGATTCTTTAGGAAAATCCTACAGATGTGAAGGGAAGACTTGAGGGAGGAAAAATGATGATTTCAAGCAAAAAACTCAAGCTGGAACCTCTGGAATTGCCTCAGTGCCCAGACAGATGCTCTGACAACAGTGAAATGGTGTAAAGGGATAAAGGAGGCGGCAATGCAGGACATGGCTCCACAGCTGTCACCAGGAAGGGCGCTTCGTGGTGGAATGAGGAGTAGGCTCAGCCACTGGGTCTTGTGGTACATCTTAACCTGAGTTTTGGGACTGAGCCTTACCTCTTCTCCATGGGAAAGGCACTATAGGTACATGCTCAATTTCCATAAAAATTAATCAAGATGTTTATTTTGAATGAAATGTTGAAAAGATCAGCTCCAGTCACTCTTAAAGGTTGTAGCTGTACAAAAGAATGCACTTCTACAGCCCAATCATGCATGCTGTTATGGCTAAAATTTGCAGCAATCTCTAAAACAGCAACCTGTAGGTGTTACAGCGTTTAGATCCTGTTCAGAGCCTGAATCTCTTTGGCTTTGATGAAGCTTAGAGGACTGTACTCCCCAACATAATTGTGAAAATTTGGCTTACCTCTAAAGTCATGCAATTACTTTTTAAAAGTAAATCAGAATCTCATGTATACCTTCTCTTCAGAATTTATAATCTCAATTTAAAATGTCCGCTGCTAAACTGGCTGTTTTAAGAACAATTCTTCAAGGCACTGCTTGAAATAGCTAAGCTGGGTGGTTAGATTTTGGTCCCTGAACTGTTAGGCATCCAAAATTTTAACACCCCAAGTTTTAGCATTTCCTAAAAGTGCATTTGATTATCCAAACCCTTTAAAACTAACATTTCTGGTTTGATGTAAGTATTTCAAAAAGGTAGAAAGATTTTAGTTGAATAATCATAAATATTTTATAATGTTAAAAAGATACTCTTAGTGATATGTACCCATAAAAAGTGCATCTGTAATAATTTTCTTGATCCTAAATACACTGATAGCAACAGGAAACCATTACTTTTGGCATTCAAAAGTTGTCTTCATAAAGAATTTTTGAAAGGATGAAAGGAAAATTACCGTTTGTACCGTTAGTTGATTATCATGACAAGACTTTTAGTTAACTTGAAGTTGCTGCTGTTTAACATGAGCTAAGAATTGTCTAACTCCTTATGAATTTAATGAGCCACGATACCCCAATTTTTTTTTCTTTTCCCAAGATGGTACAGCTTGTGAGGGAAAAGTAGTAAGTTTTCATATGTTATAGAAGGAGAGGATAAAAAAAAAATAATCCCCAAGCCCACCCAGCTGATCAAAAACCCATGGGTAAAGTAGCCTTGTTTCAGTGACTGCTTAGCGAAACCAGAGTGATGCTGTGTCAACTAAAGCAATATCCGCAGCAGGCGGGAAGGCTGGTTCTGATGCCGTATGTGCTGGACTTTGGTGGTTTAACCCCAGCCAGCAACTCAGCCCCATGCAGCCGCTCGCTCACTCCCCCCGGGTGGGACAGGGGAGAGAATCCGAAGAGTAAAAGTGAGAAAACTCATGGGTTGAGATAAAGACAGTTTAATAGGTAAAGCAAAAGCCACGCATGCAAGCAAAGAAAATAAGAAATTCATTCCCCGCTGCCCATGGGCAGGCCGGTGTTCAGCCATCTCCAGGACAGCAGGGCTCCATCATGCCTAATGGTGACTTGGGAAGACAAACGCCATCACTCTCAATGTCCTCCCTTCCTCCTCCTTCCCCCAGCTGTGTATGCTGAGCATGACATCATATGGTATGGGATATCCCTGGGGTCATTGGGGTCAGCTGTCCCAGTCATGTCCCCTCCCAACTCCTTGTGTCGCCCCCCAGCCTCCTCGCTGCTGAGGTGGGCTGAGAGGCAGAGAAGGCCTTGGCTTTGGGTAAGCCCTGCTCAGCAGTGACTAAAACATCCTGGTGTTATCAATGCCGTTTCCAGCACAAATCCAAAATACAGCCCTGTACCAGTTACTATGAAGAAAATTAACTACCCCAGCCAAAACCAGCACATGAAGTCAGAGCTGAAACTCACAGCAGTCAGTAAACTTTGGAGACGGGCATAGCGATGTATGTGCTTCGTAGGAGATCCGCGTGCTTCGGCGTCTCTCTGTCGTTATGGATGGAAGCTGATTGGGCAACCTGTGCTGCAGGAGCATGGCAGTGCGTGCTTGATTGACTCTCGTGTACGCCATAAAGGTCCTTGCTCGCTGAACTAGTTACAAATTTTATAGTAACTTGATTTGCAATGTGTGATTCGTGGCTATTGAGTGGTTTTTGGACTACATTTAAATGGATTGCATTAATACGTTTTGTGCTACAGGATACCTATGAAAAGTTTAAAAGGATTCCCATTACCCTTAGAAGTTTTTTAGATGTCCGTGAATAAAAAAGGTTGAGAAACATAGTTTTATTTCTAACTTGTTTCATTGTTGTTTATACATGAACGTTATAAGCGGGTACAGTAAAATATCTGAAGATGCTCCAGTGGTCCAAAGAGATGTATCTGTTGACAATTCAGTGATTCAGTGCCTGCTTTCTTTTCTTTTTTTGAAGCACAAGTTGCTGTTTTCTGTTTTTCCTGGGAAATTAAGTTTGAAGGCGCATGAATGGGAAACAGATTATTCCCAAATATCAATTAGAAGCCAAATAGCTAAATTATTAACGAAGAGAATTTTCTTCTTACATGTTTAGGTGACATGGCTTTTGTTGTCCTTATTATCTTTAAGCAAAAGATTTGAAAACGCATGAGGCAGAAGCATACTTTTACTCAGGTTTTGTTTTGGTACTTGTGAGATTATAATCCTATTTGTTTTCCAATTTGTGACGACAAGGAGGGGTTTATAACCCCATGACCAGGACACTGAGCTGTCAGTTGACCATTGGTTTATCCTGTGCATATTATTTCTCTGCCCTTTTCCTGTTTGCCATCTGAAAAAAAAAAAAAAAATCCCCTGTTATCAACTTGTGGCATGTATTTGATAAGAATGAAATAGTGTTATTCTGTTTCCAACGTAATACTGTACAGAATAAAATGCAATACTGTAATAAAAATGCAATACGAAACATAAAAAATAAGTATGTTACAGTCTTTCTACAACTAAGGAAGGGATTTTCCCTGCTTTTATTTTTAATATAAATTTTATTAATAAATCACATTCAATGTGAGTAAATGTCATGCAAAGAGATTTTCTATGAGTTTATCCAAATCTTTCGTAATACTAATTGTTCCAGACAAAGATACTTCAAAAAAATGATGTGATGAAGTATTTACCAAAGTTTCTTGTCAATGATTTGCTGCAGCATTTGCAATTCATTATCTCCTAGCTTTCTCAATTAATTGGTTCCCCATGCCCATAATGATTGTGAAGAAATAGTCCAATTTGAACAGAAGGAAATGCTTATATGGCTTTTTATTTCCCCCCCACTGATTTGCAGGTGTCTGTATAGGAAGTTCATCTCGACATATTGTCACTTTTGATGGGCTGAATTTTAAGTTGACCAGCAATTGCTCCTACACCTTGTTTCGAGATGTGCCACATGGTGTTGAAGTCTTCCTCCATGAAGGACCATGCAGAGCAACACCGAAGATGAACTGTATGGACTCCATTGAAGTGAAACATCATGGTGTATCTGTTCAGCTCTTCAGTGACATGACAGTAAGCTAAATGCAATGAAGTGATCTGTGCGTTGTCTGCTCATGCTATAGAATTCGGGTTATGAGGACATTTTTCCCTTGCCCCAGTTTCTGTTCCCCTTGCAGCCTATTCTTAGACCTCTGAGCAAATGCCTTGTTTCCATTTCACGGTACAATCTATGTTCATGTAATGAGCCAGACACGTTTCTTCTCTTCTTCTCCCTGTTGTGCTGGTGTGACAATGTCAAGAACATGGAATTTGGCAACGTCTCCCTGACACTTCTGCCAGCAAGGCAGGGATTATAGACAGGACATATTGCACTCTGATTCTCCTTTTTTGGCAGAGGTCCTTTACACAATGTTATCATTTGGTACATGAGAGAGCAGTGTATTCTTCACAAATCTATGCACGACTGGCTAATTGAAGAGCTAGGTTGTTGGTTTTTAGCTTGTGTGCAGATGGACCTCAGCATTAGAAAGGCCAGCTTAGTCTGCATTACATGTATTTTGTAGGCAGAGAAGTATTCAAATTCAATATTGACATATTTTTCAATCTCTGGGTGCCTCAGATATACAGGAGTTGGATAGCTTGCAAAGATGATCTCTTCTGACTTGTGTAGCAAAATAGGATGGACCAAAACGCCTACACCCAGTTCTGCATGGTGATGGACAGCCTTGACTTTCACTGAGGTTTATTCCTAATCAGGATCTGTAGGCAGCATTTTAACTTCATGACATTAGATTGCTAGTCTGTAAATACGTGATGCTGAAGGAATGCATTTACATGGGAAAATGGTGAGAGTTGTTCATGTAATACACAGAATGAAGGTCAATTAGTTCTGTACATTTTTAGACTCAACAGAAAGTTTCAGCTTGCAAAATCGATTCTCATGTCCAGATTCAGTTGGATCTTCAAGTACTTGCAAAGTCAGAATGCGTTTCAACTGTAAGGTTGGGTTGATGTTTTTTAACTGCTTGCTAGAACTGATATGATGATCTTGCCTTTTTGAAAACAGGTGACTGTTAATGGTGAAAGGGTTCCTATCCCCTATTCTAGCAGTTTGTTTGAAGTCACTGTCTATGGAGCAATAATGCATGAAATCACATTCTCCCGTCTTGGACATAATCTCACCTTTACTCCAAGAAACAATGAATTTATTCTTAAACTTAATTCAAAGAGCTTTTCTTCAGGAACACAAGGGCTTTGTGGTAAGTTTGAAGGCCAGTAATTTTAGCAGCTTCCTACTTGGGCTTGAACTGCAATTTATGTTACTGTAATTTGTGTGACCCTGAACCTGTAAACTCTGTGGCTGAATTGATTCCCTCATTGTTGGCACATTGCTCATCTGTGTACGTTTTTCTACTATGGCCATCACTGCAACATCTCATTGACTCCCAGTAATACCTTAGAAAGAACAGGCTAGACAACTCTCACGTTTTACTTGTTTCCCATTATCTTTTCAAGGTTTGGGTTTGGTTTGTTTTTTGGATGAGGGTTTAACTTTAGGTGCTTACATATACATTTATGTGAGAGATATAACCTATGCTTGCAGTGAAGGTGAAAAGTTTGTGAGAGGTACCTACTACTTGGGGGAATTAATTCTATGGTATCCTCAATGTTATCTTCTATCGTATAGCTTATACCTCTGTGGCATAACCTGCGCCTCCTGTAATAAGGAAAGGAGAAACAAGACCCAGAGTTTTTATGCTGCTGTTGATGACAGCTGTAAGGAATAAGGTTCATTCCTCTTCTCCTTTGCATTCACCAAGCGGCCCCAACCAGCCTCATCTGTCCTGTGCCTGTTTTCTCTAGGTTTATTTTATTGCAGACTGTATTCAGACTTTTTCTTTCCCTTTTACTCATCCTCCTAGGGGTGTGTGACCAGAACCATGTCAATGACTTCACGTTACGTGATGGCTCTGTCACTTCTGACAGCAGCATGTTTATCCAAGACTGGACGGTGGAAGAACCGGGGAAGATCTGTGACATCCGGCGAGAAGACACATGCTCTGAGCATGCAACGAGCCACTGCCGCCTTCTGCTCTCCGACCAGTTTGCAGAGTGCCACAGGGTAATCTCCCCCAACATGTTCTACGAGGCCTGCACAGAGAGCAGCTGCTATGAGGACGAAGCCTGCGAGATGATAACTTCCTACGCTCACATCTGCAGGGAAAATGGGGTCTGCGTAGACTGGAGGACATCCGAGTTTTGTCGTAAGGGGTTTACTTTACATTAAAACTGATATTGAAACTGTCTTACTTGGTGCTGCTGGTGACATTGACCATCTTGTCAGTGTAATACTGATTTTTGAATGACGTGTAATGGGGCAGAAATTCCAGATCAAGTTTCCCATACGTCATATTACAGATCTGATAACTGGTTTGTCATCCACTGATTCGCATATTATGGAAAAAGTGTTTCTTGGTAAACTGCTAACAAGTAAAATGCAAGGTAGTTATGCGAAGCTAGAGGGATAACTTATGAAATAAAAATACTGTGAAAGCTGTGCACAGGTAAACACAGCTAAGTGACAGTACCTGACTCTGCAGTCACTGAACCATTATGGGACCAGGTTTGGACTGGGGTTCTGCTCTGATTCTGCCTGGCAGTTGTAGCTGCAGATATCATTGCTTTGGTACAGATATTGGAGTATCTGTATCAGGTGGGCAAGGAAACTCATAATTTGGGCTAGTGGAACTGCTTCCCAGCCTGTCACTGTCATAGCTGCGCATAGTGGCACAAAATAAGACTTTTTTTTCTGTAATAGTTTCACAAATTCCCCACATTCTAACGAAAGCCTAAACCTTTCAGATCATGATGGAAGAGCCAGCATGATTTTAATATTCAGGTAGTTGTCACTTTGTATACCTACTCCCCTAAATTCTTATAGAGATAAGAAGTTCTGCTGTATCTTCCTGTGTTTTTTTCCTTTTTTTCCCTTTCTTTCTCTTGACAGCCCTGTTATGAGGCATACCTAAAGATCTGCCAAAAATGCAACATATAGTTAAGTAAATTTTGAGATGGCTTATTCTATACCTTCTCCTGTTACCCTATCTGCAGTGGTGGTTACAGACATTCAGATATTCACTCGCAGTGTTCCTGGTTTAGTCAAGTATCTGAGTTGTGTATGTATGTGGGCATTTTCTTTCCCAGCTAGCCCCTCATATACTGTCTTGATATCCCAGTTGTTTTTTGCATCTCTTGCCACTCCATTTTAGTCAATTCTTGTTGCCTTGCTTTCTTTTCCTCTTGCTGCCCAGATACTTTTCATTTCAGAAGTGGAGAACCAGCATCCTAAACTCATGATACCACAAAAGCTCAGTACATGTTTTGGTTTTGTTCATGTTTTAAACTCAGACTGAGGGAATGATGGGATAAGAAGTCAAGAATGTGAATGTGAATTTGGCCCCAGCCTCAGGTCACTGTCTTTCCAGGATAGGTTTTTGGAGAACATATTACTGTTGCAGACTGAATTTCTTAAGAAACAACACGGTCTGTTTGGAGTATAGTTGTAGAAAATAGAGGGAAAATATTGCCAGCCATTTTCCAGATTTAGTGCTTCAGTCAGACTTTGCAAATTGTAATGTCCAAGACTGAATGTCAGTGGAGTACCTTAATAAATCTCTGCAGTTTTCAAATTGCCATCTTGTTACGCAGCATGTACAAGGATGGACAAAGAGTTGCCCATTTTAACACTAGTTGCATAAAACAGTCATTGGTGTCCGAACAATAGCATCATCTTCCTTCAAGCAGGTGTATGCGTGCAACTGCCAAAAATAAAATTACTAATTACAGGGACATTATACAGGTTACATTAATGACTAAATAGATTAAATTAATGACTAAATAGACAGTGCGGCTTATTCACTCTACAACTACATGTTTAATAACAATGGCATGGCTCTGGAATACCTTGCTTCCCTCCCGCCGCTCCAGTGAATCCCTGTCACTTTTGTAGAGTTTGATTTGGGGTTTTTTGATGCTGTATTGGGTCATTTCAAGCAGTACAAGTCCTTCCTGACTGCTCTGCCTGGATGGGTGAATATACTCGCTGGAATATCAGATAAAGACAGGGCCTATTCTCCATCCTGTGCTCGTTCAGTTCCACTGCCTGAGCTTTCCTTGGTCCTTTTTGGGAGGGTGGATGACCAGTGGAAAGCTTTCTCTCAATGGATGGAAGGAAACTTTACTCCAAGGTGGTGTAAAGGCATAGTGAGGAAGTTGATTTATTTTTTTTTTTTTTTAATTCCATACACCCCTCCCAACCCCACAGTTAGTAGAATTAAGTTGCAGCAGCCTGTAGCTTCCACTGATAGCCACATAACCCTGAGGCATAGAATATGCACCTCTTAAGCAGGCTCACCCTCACAGGGAATGCCTGCTGAATAGGGTTTCCACTTCAATGACAGTATGGGCTTTATCTTAATGTGGAGATCGTAGGGTTTTCTAACAAATCACTGCATTACTAATATTGACACGTTAGAATTCAGCTTTGCATGGAGAGGAAGCTTTATTCACCTGGAAATGGGATTGTTTCTGTAGTGATTAATGAATGGACTAAGATATATTGATTCTGCAGTTACAAAAGAAATGGCAGCTCATGTGGAGGTGACGAAGCCAGCTTTGAACTGTGTAGCTCAAGTAACAGTGGCAGTCAGCAAATTTTGCTCAGAAAGCAGAAATACTCGGAAGATAAATGTCAGCAGTAGCAGTTGTTAATCTTCAAAAGCTGATCTTTTCATGAGTGCTTCTCAGCAGGTCTTTAAGCTCATTTATGTGCCATGTGGATATGCCCTCTAGGTACTTGCCAATACTAGCTTGCAGGTGAGTTAAATTGAGATAGGTAGTTGATGTTTGCATGGTGTGTGAGTACTGGAGTACTGTGTTTAGCTTTGGGACCCCAACAGAAGAGGGACATGGACCTGTTGGAGCAGGTCCAGAGGAGGCCATGAAGATGATCTGAGGTCTGGAGCCCCTCTGCTGTGAGGACAGGCTGAGAGAGTTGGGGTTGTTCAGCCTGGAGAAGAGAAGGCTCCGGGCAGACCTTAGAGCAGCCTTCCAGTGCCTAAAGGGGCCGACAAGAAAGCTGGGGAGGGGCTTTTTACAAGGGCAGGGAGTGACATTACAAGGGGCCATGGCTTTAAACTGGAAGAGGGAAGATTTAGATGAGATATTAGGAAGAAATTCTTCCCAGTGAGGGTGGTGAGGCAGTGGCACAGGTTGCCCAGAGAAGCTGTGGATGCCCCATCGCTGGGAGTGTTCAAGGCCAGGTTGGATGAGGCTTTGAGCAACCTGGTCTGGTGGAAGGTGTCCCTGCCCATGGCAGGGGGGTTGGAACGAGATGATCTTTAAGATCCCTTCCAAGCCAAACCGTTCTGTGATTCTGTGAAACAAATGACTAGTTGGTACTGCTCAGTAAAGTGGTGGTTCTTTGAGGAGGATGCTGGTGGCGCTCAGCAGCTGCAGGGATTCCTGGAAAAATATTTTGCTTCAAAACTGCATTTTTCATGAGCCATTCTGGTTGTTTGAAGGTTTTGTGTTTTGTCTTTCATTGGGTTGTTTTGCAGGCCCAGGTTAGAAAGCAAATGCATAACAGGCTGCGCCTGTCCAACTGAGGGGCAAGGACATCTGGCAGAGAAACAAAAATGTAGGTCAGGAGGAGGAAAGAGAAGCTATGGGATACAAGGAACCTTTAAACCACCCCTGTTAATGAAGGATTTGTGTAGTGGAGCTACACTGAGATTATCCACTGCTGTTTGTTTGCTGTGTATACAAGGCATGCTGGTGAGGACCATAACAGCTGAAGGATTTAAATCATTACTTGGAAATCAGTAGTATGGGGGTGGCTTTATGACTGCCTTCAGCTGATTTGGGACAATTTTTCTCTTCCACCGCCAGCCTTGCATTCCCACTCCTTTTGCTGTGCTAGCAGCAGGCCTCACATGCTGCTGGGTGAGCTGTGAAAACTCGCTGTAAAAGGGAAAGAAATGCCTGTAGGAAAGAGCAGCCGAGGTGAGGAGATGAAGGAAGAGAGGGGACTGCCCCTTTTGATGGCAACGCTAATCGAAGTTAGTTTAATGTGGCCTTGAAACCACTCTCCAGAACATTGGAAAAACCCTTCTAAACATATTCCTTTGAATAAAGACGACCACTAAGGGAGGTTTAAGAAAACTGCCTAAGCAATGTGGGGAGGTTGACTGGCAGTTGATGAGCTGTTGGCCCTGGTGCATTATTCGCTCCAGCTTCATTGGCACCAGGGTTTTAGCTGGCCTTTTGGCTCCGTGTGACAGTACAGTGAGGCAAAAGGCAAGCCAGCAGTATGTGACCTCAGGAGCTAGCTAGCTAGCTGCTAAATTTGTGCTAAATTATACTACTGATAAGAAAGGAGTGGCATTGTTGCCTGAAGGGATGTGTGCCTTGAAAACCACTCCTCCCCTAAATATCCATTTAGTACTTTAGTTAAGGATGCTCTGTCATGTCTTAGCTGTTTGAGCCACAAGGTCAGAGTGAATCCCAGTGCAAACTGTCACTAGATCTTTCACTCTGAATTTGTTAAGTAGTTTATTTTATCTTTATGGACTTGTACCTTCTGTAGGTCCTCATAGAGGTTATTTTCTCCCAACCAGTGTCTACTAGGAATAGCTACTATAATTTAAAATAAAAATAAGCAGCCGAAGAAATGTCAATACTTAAATGTGCCAAGTGACCCTTTGAAATCATATGTTTACAGGAAATTGGTTTTTTGCCCCCAGCTTTTCCTTTACTATTCTCCTCTCTATTTGAAAGAAGAGGTCATGTTTTAATGGAGCCAACAAACAGAATACAATATCCGTACATGATCGTAGTAGCATCACACAGGGTAGTATTTGAGGTAGATTTCTTTTGAAGCTAATTTGGCAGAATTACTGTTCTATTACTTGGTTTTCAGCCTTATTTTCCTTTTTTACTAGTACCCGCGGTCTTTTCCTTTTCATTCAGAAACCACAGACATTTGAGGTGAGCACTGAAATAGCCATCTAGGAGAGTGGCTTGTTGAAATACTCATTTCTGAGGCTGCCTGTGGGGAGTCATGCCGCCTCACATTCCATACCTCTGGCAGAAGTTTCCATACAAAAAGCAGAGTTACCTGTAAGTCATGTAGGACCTGGCCAAATCTCTGGAGCGTAAGGACAGTAATATGTCTGAGGTGACTTTCTACCATCACTTGGTTGTCATTGTACCAGTAGGATGAAAGGATGGTTAGGATGATTTTCTGGACATTAATGGAATTTATCTTGTCTCTTGACACTGCTTATACACATCTCATTCCCATGCCTTCAAAACAAGAGCATTCATGTGAGCTCATTTATATTTCTTTTGCAAATCATAACTACCTCATTTCTTCCTTCCTTGAAAAAACATTGAAATTTTACACAGGCGCACAGGCTTTTTGATAGCATATCTGGAGTCTGGGCCACGGCTCTTCATTGCATTTTTCACACACCTAGCTCCTTAATGCCAGCCAAAGAAGAGGAAGGAGAAGGGGTTATGTTATGTGAAGTACGTCAGAGGCTTTAGCATTGGTACTCATTCTGCTTGAGAGCTGTCCAGGATCTATGCTGATGGGCATCAACATGAAACTCTGACATAAATCAATCTAATTTTGTGCAGAGAAGGTTCATTAAATTTGCTTTGGGGCTACTGGTAGGTAAGCAAGATGGAAGCCAGTGTGCTGAGTATATTTACTAACCGTGGAATAAAAAAAGTAAGTTACACGCTACCTTAATAGGTGCTGTGGATATATTTTCACACATTCACTAGAGCTGATGTGAGACCATCACGGGCAGTGAGCACTGGTGGTCACTCTAGGTGCCTCGTTTACAGAACTGTTTCTGAAAATGAGTTTTTCTAGAAAACATAGTATAGTCCAGGTAGCTGCTAGTACTGTTACCGAGATCGGGAATAAAAACTCTTAACACCAATGTAGTATTAAGAAGCAGGCACTCCTTTATTGCAGCGCTGGATGGACGGGGGATCGCTCCACCTAATGTGCATACCCAGCTATTACCGTGAACAGGTTATATAGATACAATTGATTACATGTTCATTGTAATTCCTGGAATCAGGATGTATGTTCATTACTTTTCTCTGAAATCATTTACATATGGTGCCTCCCCTTCTGGCATGCTCAGTTAATTATGGGAAGGGTCTTCTGGGGCCTTTTAAGACCCCTGGTGGTCGTCCTCTGGTGTCCGCTGGATGACCTCCTTGTCTTGAGTTTGTGCAGTTCAGTCTTGTAAGTGTGACAATGGGGGTTTGAAGATTGTTGGGTCCAAGTTAATTAATTGAATGACCACTTTGCCAGGTTGTCATATAACTCATTCATGCTCAGTAGCTTAACACAATCAGTTCCAGGTGTTCTCATCAATTTCTAGGACTTTACATACTCTTATTCTCTTCACAATTCCCTTATTATCAATCAAAGTCATCTTGACCAAATTCAAAGCAAGGTATAACCAAAAGCTTGTAATTATTAACTACAGTTCCAGTATAATACTACTAGTCTTTTTATACAAGTAGCTTGTTGTTCTGATGGTGAGATTTCTATGGTTACCTATTTCAAACCTAACAGTTCTAACTTATACATTACGCTTTACATTTTTCTGCTTCTTAATCAAACCTAACTCTTGTATATAATCAAATTTTGATTATTTTATCAGAGTATTTGCGACAGTACAGGTTTATAAGCAGGCAATTTCTCCTATTTTGCCTGGATAGACCTTTATTTTCAGAATCCAGGCAAAGCTTTTCATGGTGGTATTGGACTCCCCATCAAGTTCCTGTGCCTTGTCAAGTTCCTCTGCATCTGCTGAACTATGATGGTTATCCACACATAAAACCGTAGACTGCAACAAACCAGAAATAATTGGATTTACCATGACTTGAAACAGAAAAGGATTAACATTAAAGAAATTTCTTTCCATTTCCTTTGGCTGCTAAGAGTGGTGTGTGTAGACAATTCAGCTGATGAATGCTCGTTTGATTGGGATCTTAGGTCCTCAGTCATTTTCCTTCAGTGTTTTTTGTCAGGGGACTGAAAAAAAATTTTTATAAACCTCACAGCAGTCACAAACTGGGAAATAAGAAACACTTTTCCTAATTGAAGCTGTAGAGAAAAATAAAGTAGACTTATGGGAGTACACAGTACGGAAACTGTGTCCATAGGTTTCTTGAATAGCTGTAGCCTTAGTTTTGTGTTTGCTTTTAGAGATAATACCCTCAGTGTTGTGAACCCATTGGTAAAAATTTTATGTGTTGCCTTAGGGGGGAATGCAACTTTCCTTGATTCAGTTAATTCCGTTAATGAAGCAATTCAGTTACTAAGGTGCAGAAATCCAGCAGTTTCGGTTTTGAAGTACCAAAATGTATGTTAGCTTTCTTTAGTTGCTTGGGAACACTGCTGCCTATCAACTTGTCAAAAAAATCTTTGTTCAGTGCTTTAGCCTGTCCTGGATATCTCCTAAATATGCAGTTACCAGTGCTTCTCTAAACGGATGTAAAGGTGGTTCTGAATTCTTAAGTCTCTTGCCTAGCATTGAAAAGAAAGTTAGGCAAGATGTTCAGCTCATGGAAGCAATTGTATCGTTATTAGGGTAAGTCATACTTTGCTGATTGATGTGGCCTGAAAATGTGGCTTGATGATTTCTGCATGGACTGTAACTTAAGCAAATGCCTTCAATCACTTTCCACTGTGGATTTTGTTAATTTTAAAAATGTGTTTTCAAAGATGTTAGTGGCTGCAGAGGACAAAATGTGTTCGGCAGGTGATGGCTTTCAAAAACCTGAACAGAATTCTGAAGAAAGTGTGAGTGGAAAAATTTATCTGCATTTCAGATCTCTTTATCTAAAGAGGTTTTTTTCTGTCTTCCTCAGCAATGAAATGTCCCACATATTTGACATACGATCACTGCCACAAAGCCTGCGTGAAGCACTGTGAGAATAGTACCAAACTCAGTGTCTGCAAGGATTATCCCACAGAAGGCTGCTTCTGTCCAGATGGGCAGGTGATTTTTAATGACAGCTGTGTTAATGAAGAATTCTGCACACAATGTGTCAGTGAAGACGGCACGTACCATCAGGTAGCTATATACTTAGCAGCTTACCTTTGTGAGTGGTTGGGGTTCGTACTTTTACAAGTAAATCTGTCTTACAGGTCTTAACTATTTTCCAACTATTTTCCCCTTTGGATACTTTATTTTCTAGCTTAGTTCCTCATAACCGGCCGGCTGTCAGCCCCACGTAGTGTGAAATTGGCTGGGATGGATATAAAATTCACAGCTGGGACTGTACACACCCGGAAATGCATGACAAATTTGTGTGGAGGGAGGTCTAGAGGCAAGAGAGGAGGGATGGCATAAGTCAATGTTTATACCAAGATAGGCACCTCCATTCAGCAGGCTTTTCCCAGTAATGACAATTTAATCATAAATCTGGAGCTCTTGCTTCAAGTGTGTTGTATTGTCTTTGCAAAGCTTACTGAAATATTTTCAGTGGTTGGTGGGAAGTAGTGAGACCAAGACGACCTTATCTCAAGTATTAATCTACGTCCTTTTTTTTTTTTTTGACGAGAATTATTCCGTTGATGAAATTCTTCATTTTAGTTTTACTGAAAATCCACTTTCCTCAGCTAAGTCAGACCTGTCTGTGGCAGAATGGGATTAGGAAGAGCTATGGGTGCTGAGTGCCAGCCTGCGGTGAAAGCGACTGTTGATTTCCCTTTGAGCATCACATAGCGAGTGTGCAAGCCCCTCCCTGCATCCTTCGTTCCAAATAACAGGGGTCGTTCCTCTTCACCCCCAGCTACTCAATTCTGGGAGTTGTCACCCAAGTCAACCAGTCCTCTTAAATCTGCAGTTTTATTATGGGACTTTAAGAAGAAGGGATTTTAATTTCTGTGTTTTAGGGGCTTGAGATTCTTAACGAGGTCTTGTACTCACCAAATCTGCTGTCAAAGACACAATAATTTTTGTGACATAGATCTTCTGTAAATAACAGAAGTCTGTGTGTGTTTTAGGTAGTCTATTCTTTAAGTAAAAAGATTTTTAAAAGTAAATGAACGTATATACTCTGAATAACTTGATTTTACACATGCAAATTTAGACTCACACTTTGTTCAGTAAGAAACGTGTTATAAACATTTATAGTTAAACTGAAAGGAAGAAAAGACTATCTGTGCCTGAAACATCTCCTTTAAATACTGTTTCAACTGATTAACATAGGGAAAGTGCGTTCCTTTGTTTCACAACTGCATTATTACAATGATGTTTTTCAAAACAAAAGGTTAGAGTTTTCTGAAGGATTGAGCACATGTAGCTTGCATTAGCTTTTATTTTAAGGTTACGATACCTCCATACATATGGCCACAATTTTTTCTTTGTGTTCTGTTTTGTATCTTTGTTTTAAATACGGTGCTTATAGAGTCGGTAAAATGGAAGGAAAAAAACCCAGCCCAGTAATTTTTGTAATAAAAGGGATAGAAAAAAATCTTATTATTTTTCTTGAAGGAAAAAATAACTTGCAATGTATATAATCACTACCCTAAACACAGATCAGTTGTGGACAACTCTCAGTGACCCTGAAAAGTCTAGTTATTGTATTACGATTCTATATGAAATGATTATTGCAAATGCAGATTAAAGTCTAGGATCTGTGTGCCTTAAATCCCTGAATCCTCAGGCAATGCAGTGCACTTTCCATTTAAATAATTGTTTCAAGCCCTCGTGGAGAAAAGCTCAGCACACATCTTGGGAATAACGTTTGCGGTGACATCCGCGTCTTTCTGCAGAAGTTCTGAAATTCATGAGTGGTTACATGCCCCTTAATGGGGTTTTAACTCTGAAACCCTCTCGTCTGTACCCCAATGGCAAGGCTTAGATGCAGCTGCTGTGTGGATGGGGAGGTGGAGGGCAGGGGAGGATCAGCTCACACAGCCGTTTTGCGTCTCCACCATTGCAGGATTAGCTCTGTGAGCAATACAACAGGCCGTGCAACTTGGTGGTGGGTTATGATTTCCTTAACCCTCTTCTTTCCCTCTGGTGTTCGTTCCTCTCTCCTTTTCTGCCCCAGATCTTGCTCCGGCTTACGGAATTCTCAGTGCCAACACCTATATAGAGCTCCACTAACACTGTGTTATCTCTTGTCATTTCTTCTGATGTTAGAAAGAGACGCCTACTTACGCTGAAAATACCTTGTGCGAAAATCAAGGCAGCTGAAAATGTTAACGCAAATGTTGTGATTCTATTTCTTTGTGTTTTGAAATGCTGATGTGCTTTTCACATCACCACCTGCAAATATAGGCATTCTGTATCAGTTGCCTTCTCAGAACTTTTTAGCCCTGAGGCCATTGAATGCTCTGGCAGAGGGCTCTGAGTTGTTTTTCCAAGCCTTGCGGTAATGTTCTTTACTAGCAAAACATTGATGCAAGCTTTCGTTGACTAAAATAGATTTCCTATGGATTAACCGACCCTATGCGATTTGGTTCCTAAGCTTTGTTAAACCTCTGGTTGGCTTGTTCTAGCATTCCTGATGTCTTATCCTTGCCATGCTGTTAACCTTTGAAAGTAAACTGTCTGTTCAGACTCCTGTGATGATTTGAAATACATGGATATCTCCAGGTACAGGTGGCAGGATGCTTAGATATTTCCTTCCTTTCTTCTTATTACTAAAGGTCTCAGCAGAGACCTGTTCTTTTTAAACTGCACTCCAGAGTTTTCTGGATGATGCCTTTTCTCTTTGTGGCATCCTAACCTGCTCTACATGTTCTCACCCAAAACCTGGATCGATTGTACAAATTAATGTTATTGTCCCATAGTGCACGGCTTTTAAATGTGGATGGTTCTTTGTAGGTCACTACACCTGTAACATCAATGATTTCCCACTCTCTCGAGAAGGAGCAGTGGTTGAATAACGAGAAGCTTTACTGGCAGTTTCTGAATGTGCTTATTACCTCCACACGATCACCACAGTGATAGTTTCGGATTTGGGGTTGCTATAGTGCTTTTCCAGTCTTCAGTCCACTGGGAAATCCCGTGATGACACCCCACATATTCTTAATAAAAAATATGCACTATTTATTTCTCTGTGTTTAAGTACTACTGCTTTGGGAAAGCAGCCACTTCTATGTATTTCCCCAAATATTGTTTCCCTTTCTACCACCGAACATCCAGCCGTGGTATGTAGTTGCACGAGTCCACCGTTACTCACAATAGCCTGCAATTGCATTTATAACATCTGAGCATTTTTCGTGCTTAAAACAATAGTTATTCCTCATCCCGTTCGTGCATTCTTTACATCTTTTGCTAAATTGGTACACTACAGTCATTTCAGAATTGTGTCTCTCCGTAGGCTCTTACTCTTAACAGAGCAACCAACCAATCCTGCATAGAGTCTTCTGGTTTTCCAAATTAATGTTAATCACGCTCACCCACTCCCATTGCTAACATACCAGTGACCAGAATATTTGATTTTTTTCTAACAATCTGTTTGTTTTTTTTTTTTTCTTTCATGCAGCACATGGAAACATGGATTCCTACCAATGAGCCTTGCAAGATCTGCACATGTCTTGATAACAAGACAGTAAACTGCATGGTCCGACCTTGCCCAACTGCGAAATGTAAATTTGTTTAGCCCTAAGTGTGATTGGACTTGAATTGATGTTTTTGTTACCTAGGTTTCTAGTTCTTATCCAAACTTGTTTTATGGATGTTTTCTTTTTATCCTAGCTGTTCAGTGTCGTCCCTGTGAAGTCCCTCGTCTCCGCAGGGACCCTGGCCAATGCTGCCCCGAGTACGAGTGTGGTAGGTTCTCATAAACTATTGGAATGTTCTTGGTCCATGTTTTTACCAGATGCTTCAATGGTATACAGTCCCTTTTTTTTTTTTTATTTAATGCAATGCTCCATTTTTGAAACCACTGAATAACTGTACAATCATCTGTGTGGAAAAAAGAACAACTCCTGAGGATGGGAGTCTCCATTCACTTCCAACTTGAATTTGTCCCTCTTTCTGTAAGAGAAGAGGAAGGGAATGGAGCAATTTGTTTTTGTCTAAATGACATTAGAATGGTCTTTTTTCAAGTATCTATTTTTGCATGGTTTATATTCGCACATTAAATATAACATTAGAACCTTAATCCTCATAACTCAAGCTTGATCTGTTCCCCAAGCTATTTTGAAAACAAGCTCTGACCTGAACTGTAACTTACTTCATATTTTACGACAACAATTGAGCGTAGGGAACAAAAGTTTAATGGGGACACGCATGCATGTGTGTGTCTTTTCTTGAGGACTAACTAGTCAGGCGTGGTCTTAAACACTCTCTCAATTTCTCTTCTTAGTTTGTGATCTGGTTTCCTGTGATTTGCCTCCTGCCCCTGTCTGTGAGTTTGGCCTGCAGCTTGCTCTGACCAACCCTGGAGAATGCAGACCAAATTACACATGTGGTAAGATATTTTTTTTTTTTAGTAGGGAGTGACACTGGAACATTGCATTTGAGCAACACTGACAACTTCCTTTAGACATTATTCTTTCCCTCTGAGAGGTTTAATTTTGGAGCCAACAGGCATGTAATGATTTCACAGAGCTGGAAGAAGGGTATTGTTGGCACTTTCTGAGTACACTTTTGAATTAAGGAAAAGAGAAACACTTTACTCTTGGATATGTGTGCTCTGACCCTTAAGCTTATTTTATAAATCTTTTTGATTGTATATGAGACAAGAATTTTTTGGCAGGGTAGGAACTTTTTCTGAACCTGCAGCACAATCTTTGACCTGGGTCTTTTATATCGGCATTGCTTCTTAGTCTTTAAGTAGATTTATAACAGTTTGCAGTAGCAATTAGTGCCTTGCTGCCAGAGAACTGCCTTGTTCACTCGCAGCACCCTGAAATGCCGTGCGCTTGACGTGGTACCTACCTTTCTCTGTTAGTGTGTAACAGAGAAGCATGCAGTTCAGTTCAAAGACCTTCCTGCCCACCGCATCGAGAGCTGACTGTTAAGAAGACGGAGTGCTGTGATAAATATGAGTGTACCTGCAGCTGTACGAACTCAACAGGGAGCTGCCCTCTGGGGTATCTGTCCAGATCTCTCACCAATGACTGTGGCTGTGTATCTATCACCTGCGTTCCAGGCAAGGTAAGGGGAATGAGGTGTCATTTCCACAGATGAGAGCATCTTTTATATGTGGAATGACAGCACTAAGGGAAGTGGGTAGCTAGGTATTAACAAACCCCCAATGAGACTACCAGATAATGATGCCAGGGCATTTTTAATTTACATGTGTCTGAGAGAAATACAGTGTTGGATCACACTGTTGCTTGTTCTATTACAGTCATTTATTCAAACATAACCAACCCGTTTTTTGTGACTTTGAGATAATCAGATTATATATA
>NW_009613518.1:0-13540 GCF_000690535.1 Cariama cristata
GCGCTTCTTTTTTTATTTTTTGTTTTTTTTTTTTTTTTTTTTTTTTTTTGCATTCATTTACCGTTTCAGCCAGCTGGGGACACACACACACACACTCACTCCCATTTCAGGGGCATTTTTCCACGCTCGGTGTGTTTCTGCGCCTCGGCTCTGCCTCCTGCCTTTGCGCTTCCAGGTGTGTGCGGGTTTGGGTTTTTTTTTTTTTTTGCTTAAATTCATCCCGCTGCCGTGTGAATTTAGGCATTTACATCGCTGTACGTGTGCCGAGAGGGGAAAGCGAGGCGTTAAAGAGCAGCTCCAGTGTTTGCCGATCACCTGTTTGACTTCTCTGCCCAAATCAGCCAGATGCATGCCCGGTGTGCATCCTTCTAAACGGCACATGTAAATTTTAGGCAAGTACAAAGCAATTGAAGGTGAGGGTGATGGGGAGGGGGGAAGGACAGAAAAAAAAAAAAAAAAATACTGCAAACTGACCTGCCACTTTTCAGTCGCGTAATTTAACTGCACGCTGATTTTTGTTTTAGCAGTCTTCGTCACGGATCGAGGCAAGTTTGTGTGCACAGTTAGGCTTGCACATTGCTAATCTCGCACTGAGTTTGCCTCTGGGTTCCCAGCTGGGCATGGTTACCTTGAGAGCGGTGGTATCAGCACTGTCGGAGCATGCTCCGCTGGGGAGATCGGGTGTGTGCTATTTTTAATACTATTTAATGAAGATGCTTCTCACTCTGCGATGTACGAAGCATAATGGAAGAGCAGAGCGATGATTGGTTATGGATACTGGAGAAGGAAAAATGCAAAGGTAAAAATGGAAATCCCTCAAATATTTCTACTAGATTAATGAAAGGAAATGCAGCTGTGCAGAAAGGTGATCGATTAGCTGGTTTTAAGTTGAACCGTTTTGTGGTGTCTGAGATGATTTTTTTAAAACAAATTCTTTTAAAAAGTTGTATGGAACGATCTTTAGATAGGAAATGGTTTTGTGCTGTTGATAAATCTGATTGTGTGTGGGTATGCTTAGGTTAAAGAAGAATATTCTGTTTTCATTTTTTTTTAAGGTTGAAATATCTCACAGCGGAGTAGCGCTAAGGAACATCTTAAAAATATTTTTCTCCTGCTAAGCAGTTTTAATCATTAAACTATTTATGTTCTTACTGGTAGCTTCCTGAAGCAGGAGTTTTGAGTTTTTATTCCTTGCAGTAAAAAGTTAATTCAGTTGATACTAAAAATCATTGTTGCGTGTAATGCTGGCAGAATACAAGCAGCTGTAAACCTCTTGCGAAGTACGTGTGAGGGAAAATACCTATAGACAACTGCGGCGTGTGCCGTTTTGCGAGATACCTGTAGACACTTTTGAAAAACTGCCTCGTTTAGTTCCACCTCTGTGTAGTCAGGAATACATTTATTAGCTGTTTGCAATAATCCATGCACCCGGAGTCATACAGAGTAACTCGCCTCGATGAAAGATGTCCTCTGTGAAGCAACTGCATTTTCTCTCTGTTGCCCACAGTTGTCCAGGGTGGTAGTCTTAGTAACCCCCCTGCAAAATCCTTTTTCGAGCAATTATTTCTTTCTGGTATATGCTAGTCCTTTTGACTGCCCCAGGGCTAAGTGTGCAAAGGAGGGTCGCTCAGGCGAGCGTTGCGCTCCATCGTACCCACGAAGGAAAAATTACATGAGGATGGTAGAGGAAACACGGTGAAGTTTTTAACAGGGGTGTAATGATAGATCTTGGAGAGAGAGAGATCAACAGTGCAACAGTCGCTTTGGAACTTTATCCTGCTGGAGTAAAACTGTGGGCCAAATCAGGTTTTCCTGATGGTACTGCTTTTCCTGAGGGCTTTACTGCGGTTATTTGCATGATTACAGTAAGCCGGACTTGGCCTGATAAATCACTGTTATTGAACAGAATTTCTGGGAGTACATAAAAGAAACCTAAGAAGTTTTAAAATCCGCTGCGCTCTTGGCTTCCTCCCAGGTTATGATTTTAACAACTAGCTTTAAATTTGGAACGAACAGAGAGGGGGAAAAAAGTGCGCTAATTCTAGGAGGGCTTACTTATAATCTGATTTTCCTCCTGTAGGCATCGCTCTCGCTACAGTTAACGGGAGCTTTAAATTTGGAAGTGCATCCAGGGCTTGGGTCCACGGTTTTATCGGTGCGAAAGGCAGACACAGGGACAAATCTTCAGCAGCTGTAAATTGATGTAGTTCCATTGGTTTTAAGAGCAGTATAGATTTACACCAGCTGATGATACGCCCCTCTGCTTGTAACATACAGGATCTGTAACGTGCCTTGAGTGGTATTACCAATTTTGATGGCGTTAATTTCAGAGTAGGGAAATGATTTTGGCAGACTGGCAGATCCTTGTTTGTAGGGACTATGCACAAATGAGTGGCTTGATCCAGCGAGTGCTCCCAGCTCAGTTTATTTGCTCAGTTGTAAAGCGAGTTTGTAACTTACATGATTATTTAAAGGAAATGCTATTCGTGTTAAGTAATCTGTTTTCAAAAGTGCCGTTAAAGATTGGCCAGTTGAGAAGTAATGTAACTACCGTGCAATAAACTTGCAAAATCCGCTTGTCCCCTGCTCGTTCATTTGTTAGATTTGAAGTTCTGTATGAATGTTCTCAGCAGGTAGTAAGTCAAGCAAATGGGTCACTTTTCCTTCTGGAAGATCGAAACATTCACCAAACAAGTAATACATGGCAAAGACTCGGTACGTTCCAGTGGAGAGCACTTGGTTCTGAAGACTTAAATGTAGAGTGTATGAACATCTCTGTGTCTGCATGGTAACATGCATTTCTAGGGCGCGTTCTCTTTTGTTGACAAACTGCGATCCAGGTAAGTAGGATTTTCCCCATTTTAAGGCTGAGTAAGTTGAATTGCAGATAAATTATGCAAACTGTGTGAGGTCATGCATCTAGTTTTTGACAGTCATCAAACGAGACCTATTCCAGTCTCCAGCCTTATGTGGGTCACCCCTGGTTGCTAAGGCTCCCTGAATAATTGCTGAGTTTTGTTTTGTAATTTTGCCACTTCATACGTGAAATGGTGACTTTCAGAAGCATGTAGATGTAAATAAATTTACGTGTTTGTTTATAACGATTGCAAGTATTTCATTTTTACGTAATAATTTAATGCTCAGCCCTTCTATCAAGGAAATGCTTTCAGAACAAGTGCAAGGAGTGACTCATGTCTCGTCCTGTTTTGTTTTGGTTTTTTGAATCTATTAAACATGTCTGTAGATCCAGGTAGACGTACTGGTTGCTGTTTGTGGACAGGATTTGGTTTTTTGGGTTCTTGTTTAAGAAGGAGACTTAAACCCAAATCAGAATACCAGCCACTTTGGCTTGCATGAGTGTGCCAGTGTGCATGCACACACACTTTATTAGAAAAATAAAAAAGACGTTACACTGGAAAACGAGAATACTTTCTGTTTTAATTAAAACTCATTTCTGATAAATAAGATCTACGATGGGTTCTTGCCAAGTCAATCGTCATTTGTCGGTGAAGGTCCAAACCGCTTAATTATAGGACTGCGGAGCTAAACTGCGCATCATTTTGTTAAGCTGTTTGAAGTAACTCTGGTTTTAGACTCCACGTTATCTCCTGTGGTGGTTTTACAGTGGGTAAACCTGAGGATGCATTGCCAATGACCCTGTGTAAGAGTGCTCCCTATATTGAGGTCTGTTATGTTAATCTTCATTTACAAGAATATGTAAATAATCTATATTATTACTTACTCTGTGGCATATGCAATCCAAAGTTCTGAATTGCATTAATTCCAGGGGAAGAGCATTGGAGCTCTGTGTCACCTTTAGGGAAAAAGCCCAGAGCAAACACTTCCATAGTGTCCTACCGCAGTTGCCCTCTTCCACCTGTTAATAACGTTGCCAATGTTTACTGCTGCTTCCTTTTTCACTGTTGTGGTTTCCAGGCTTTCAGGTCATCCATCATCAGAACACTTCTTTATGGTCCTATGGAAAAAAAGGAGTTGCGGAAAAGATCTCCTTTCATTCAGATGTATCGGTTTTTAATCATGTGGTGAGATCTTTAAACCGTAAATGGGTAATCATTCGTAAATGGGTAATAAGCTGGTATATGAAAATGTTGCATCACCTTCCGCCGCCCCTTACACCTAAATTCCCCGTTAATGAGAGAAAGAAGCAGACTGAATACGGGGAGAAATACAGAGAAACAAGGAGTAAACAAAATAACATACTTTACAGGAGTGGGTTCATACAGGCTACTCGGATGAAGTAATGGCCACTGTGATAAACACGGTGAAAAATGCTAAATGCAAGACAGCCCACTGGTTTTTCTGTTAATGTGGAAGAAGCTGCGAAGTGAGAGCGTGCGATAATGCCGTACAGCATGACTTAGCTGAAATGCAGAAGGCACAGTTAGGCAGTGACAGCTGGGAATTTGAAATTTAGGATTTGGCTATCCAGTGACTTTCTGAAGCGGGGGGTTTCGAGTATTTTCTAGTCACTGGCAATACATGGAGGCAGTGATCACGTCAGGCCGTTCTCGGGGCAGGCGTGTTCACATACCGTGTGTTATAAGGTGAGAAGTGCCTTTTTGTAAGTGAAAGAAAACGTCGTCCGCAGAGAAGCTGGGACACCTTTATGCTTCCTTCTCCAAATCAGATGTCTGCTCTTGATCTTTTCAGGCCAAGAGTCACAGTTGACAAGAAGAATACCATGAGAAAGCAAAGTCCTATGAAAAGTATTCTTGTAATTTAATGCTTTCTACTATGTTTCTCGTTTAGTCTTGGGCGATGCTATGATTGATTTATGAGCTGCTTATACAGCACCTGTGTTAAAATTATAGAAGCTTAGTAACGTCTTCCAACTGATAAAACTTGTCTTTTTCCTAAATTGGATGCCTTCAAGCTTTTGAGTCAAAGGAAAACTTAAATGGTCAGCAGGACAGCGTTAAAAAATAATCAGCAATTAAACAAAAAACCCCAAACACCCCCCCACTCACCCCTTCCCCCACTGCTGAATACTCTGCGTTTTATTTCTCAAAGTTTTTGTCTTCTGTTTGCAATCTGTGCCAAAACACAAAAATCAAATATATACGTGTGAATCAATGACTCTCAGGCTTCTGTTTCATCCCAGGTTTTATGGCCACACAGCAGTGATTTTTACTGGATTCATAAAATCGGAGCCAGTTTTATGTTCTAGGAATTGAATTCTGTCATCAAAAGCATGCCTGAACAGCTAATAATTTGTCACCAATTAATCCTGTTGCAGTATTTGTATTTTGATTGTCTCGTGAGTTGAAGTCTCCCTGTGCCTTCGATACAGAAAACGTTTTCTGTAAATTTTTCACTGTAACCTTCAATGTCAGAGTCAGATTGTGGTGCTTTTCTTCGCAGGGAGCGCGTGCATCTCGGTTTGGTGACTTGCGGAGCTTCTCGTGGTGTGAGGCTTTGTTTACCGCGAAGAAAGTTGTCACGGCTTGTTCCTGAGTAAAGAGGGATGGCAAGGCTTTTCAGTTGAATGAAGCTAATGCAGGCAAACTGCAGCGATTAGAAGGATGTTATAAATACAGTTAAGTGGTTATATAGTGAAACGCTCTGTGCTAGTTAATATTGAATTCAATGGGAAGTTTTACTGGGAAGCAGACTTTGGTGTTGGTGCTCTCGTGAAATCGGTACAGCGTGGTGTGCTTCGGGAGAATGCGCCTACTTTGTGCTTTTTGGGTGTTTGTGCCATTGGACTTAATTTGAAATGCTTTGCCTTCGGTTGCACAGAAGTAAATAGTAACTTGCGGTGGTTCCAACTAAACTTTAGGGTTTTTCCATCTTCAAGTGACTGTTCCATTTCTAAATACGTTGCCATTGGCATAACATTTAGAATAGTTTGAATGAGCTTGCTTAATGTATTATAAAGTATTTGTCATGGAGTCAGAAATGTTTATGGTGTCATAAAAGCTTTAGGAGAAACGCATCAAATAAATTGGTCCTCTCTAAAGGCTCACTGCAGATTTCAGTGTAAGCCCGGGAAATGCCTGATAGCTTTATAATTTGTGTACTTTTATAAGCCATGAAATCTGAAGGGAGGAGGTCTGGCTTTCATGCTTTTGGTTTTTGTTCCTTTAAGAAAAAATCAGAGCTCTCTGCTACAAACAAACAAAAAAAAGGAAAATAGTGAACGTAGATCTAAAAGGGAAGCATAATGGGTAACTTGAGGCATCTTAAAGTGCCCTGTTTCATAACACGTACTATCATGAGGAAAATGATAACAAAACCGTGTTTGATTCAGGTATGATTTCTGGGGAAGCTTTAATTCATAGAAAACAAGTCTAACTGAATTGGAAAGTGCGGTGTATTTACCAGCTTTATGTATCTCAGTATGCTTTTCCACTACGGCAGAGCAATCTGTTCTGCCTCTGAGCAGCGAAATGGAGTGGTCTCTAGTGACAAGAACTGTGGCAAGCAGCGTAAGACTCTTGTTGGGTACTCAAGACAATGAATTATTACTGATGGATAATGTAACTTTTGTTTAATCATTTAAACTGATGAAAATGACAGTGTTTGAAAGAAGTCCTTGAATGACCCGCTTTTTGAAGTAACCATCTCAAAATCAGAGGCTGAGATAAGGGAGGGCTGGGGTAGGGGGCGTGATGGAGGGTTAGCGGCAGCGGGGCTGCTTGTAGTGTGAAATCGGGTTATGGGGCATCAGGAGGAGGAGGACAGCAAAGGGGAGGAGGACTTCCAGGACATATTCCCTGAAGATTTAGTAACTGGAGTTTTGGATCACCCAGAGAAAATATATGGATGTGTAGCCTCTTTTCAGTATCGTTTGTTTTCTGATTTTAAAAAAAAAAAAATAAAATTCCTCATGCGTGTGATGTGTTCCCTGTCTTTGCCTGGAAGATGAGGACGAAGTGTCGCCTCCTCTGCAGTTGCACTTGATCTCCTCAAATCTGAGGTTACAGGAATTGTAAATGATCTACATCTTCTGATTTTGCTGTTGCGAAATTGCTCCTCTCTGCCACCTACCAGGCAGAAGAGAAAGGAAGATAGCAAAATCGTTGCCAAGATCTGAGGGCAGATACACGGCAGCGTGGACTAGGACGGTACTTCTAAGCCTGGCTTAGTGTCGGTGCGAGAAGGTGGTGGGTGAGTCTTGGGGAGGTACACGAGATGGTGGGCTTTGTACTACGTAGCCAGTTCTTCCATGAGAATAAATTGGGTTTTATCCTTAATAGGTCTTGTCTTGGCATGCCAGTAACCTCATAAATTAGTTGGGTATTTACTGAAATAGCATAATGTGCCCTGTGACTGCATAAATTCATACCTTTCTGTGAAGGGCTTTGTGTTAATGGAGAAGGGTTGGTAGGAAAGAGCAGATTGAGACGCAAATCTCGATGCAGTATTTTGGCTGCCTGTGGTTGTGCTACCGGTAACCGTATCGCCATCGTCGTGGGGCTGTGGTTTCTGCAGACAGCCTGTCCACTCAGTCTTTCGTCGTGATCATTTCCGCAATGCGGGAGGAAGATGCGGCAAGCACCTACCTCTTTCAAAGCCTACATCTTTCTTTGATGTGTTTGTTACTCCTCAGGGTTTTGTTTTTGTTTTTTTTTTTCAGGAAGGAGAACAAAGAACATAATTTGTACTTATGAAGGCTAATTATAATTTTTCCTCTACAGATCGTTTCTTAGAGAGCTGTATGCTCAAAGAATTGCTGCTAACTCCTTTCTACATTACAGTTAAGTTCAGTGTCCAGGCAACAAAAGTAAAAATGTAGATACTTTTGGCACCTGTTTCTGTTTGTGTGGATTTAATAACGTACACTTGTGTCATGTCCTTATCAACGTTGTCAGGCCCTTCAAAGCCATCGGTAATAAAACTGCATCAGTATAAGAGCATGTTGGAAAACAAGACGGTAAAATATCGGCGCTTCTTAACAAAACGTTTTATTGATTAAACAGCACAATTTCAGTATGTGGAAAAATGAAATCGGTTCCAATAACTTCAGTGCTTTGAGAGCAACTGCAGTAATGCCCAAGTCTTTGACTTGCCTAAAAAATGACAGCGGATTGAGCAATTCAGTTGTGTATTATGAGCAAATTCTGTGGCATGGGAATGTGTTTGGAGATTTGCATTGACTGGAGATCATAACAAAGGAGGAGCACAAGTGACCCAGGTACTTCTGATGCACCGTTACATGTTCCCCTGCAATATGTCATTTCTTACCGGTACTCAGTGGTTGGGATGAGGCTGGCAGATGATGGTGTAACGTGCCAGCACTCCTCAGAGCATCAGCTGCATGTACAAGCAATTTCAGTGTCTATTCACTGCCAGACAGATGATTTTAATAAAAGGAATTCAGAGGCTCCATTTTTGACCTCTGATGGTTTATTTTAGGACCAGTAACTTGAGATGCTATTCTTATTAAGCATTGTAAAATTGGAAAATGGAGATAATTTCAAGTAGCCTTACAAACTCAGCAGAGAAAATAAAAAGTATGGAAGGGAGCTAATGTTATATTCTTCTGGCGATGGCGGAGTGTGTGAAGTAATGCACACTGAGGTTAGGGGACTTACTGCATCCTTAGGCGTAACGTCCAAACAAGGGATCTTCCTTCCAACCAGTCCGTAGCCCTGGCTGAAAGGTTGCTGTAAGTGCAGGAAGTTAAATATTAGAGGAAATCGCTGCAGTCCTAATATAAACACTTTGTTTCTTGATGTATGTATTTCAAGCAGTCTCTAGCATTTGTGTCTCCACCTCTTTCCTGGCGGTTTCCGCACATGCATCGGTTGTCTCTGTTCCGCTCCTTACATCATCTGACCGTTCTTCATACTGGGCCTTCACTTTTGTAAGTGGTGCCCCTTGTGTGAACTTCCCTTTGTTAAACTGACCCTCCTGACTTGTCTTTGTTTTTCATCATTTCCTCACATTTCCTAGCCTTTTTTTTTTTTCCCCTCCTTGCCTCTCTCTACATCAGTTGCTTACCCCTGTTTGAAATGGCTGAAAACTTTGATTTCTTCATCATATAGTACTGCACTTTAAAAAAATAACTTAATTCTGTAGGTATTTGGACAGTCAGTTGATAATAAAGCATGTTATATAAAGCATACTATCATTATTCAAAATACGCCAGTTCTCAGATCTCTTGGACATTATTTTGGTATCTCTTAAGGAGGGAGTGCCAACCCAGCTCTGATTGCATCTGTGAAACAAAAGGTTTTGTGGTAGAATCTAGAAGACCTTGTGCTTTTGAACTTCTTCATGTACGCAGCTCCTGTCGGCGTACCTGGGTCCCTTTGGGGCCTCCATTCCCATCCAGTAGCTCCATAGAATCGTGTGTGTGTTTGATGCTCCTGGAAAGTGCTATGTCCTGAATAGTCCATCTATTTATGTAGATTTATTTTTTTTCTTGGATTGGTAATAGTTTCAATACATTTCATATTTGTCAGTTGCTTAGAAAATAAAGCGTAATGGAAATGACACAAAATTAAATGCCTTTGACAGTGTGTTTGTTGTGAAAGGGGTTTTACGTGTTGGCCCTCTGGCCTTCCAGTTGGATTGCTGTCTGCGGTGTGAGCGGGAGATCCGAACAGCCAGCGCAGCACCTGAGGCATCACATCGGATGCGGTTTACTGCGTTACTGGTTGTACAGTGAAAAGAGGGACGAATGGATGGAGTTCTTCTTTGGAGAATTAGTGTGTATCTCATGTCTGTACACTTGCTGAATAGGCTTGGAAACTGCACCGGGAGCTGAAGGTTACTCCAAAGCGGAGGAGACTGACTGTAAAGATAGTTACTAGGACATCTCGCTGTCTGCATTTGAGGACCTATCCTAAATACGTAATCCGTTTTGGTGAAATGCATCTATAGAAACTCCTTGTAAAGACAGGGGTGAAAAGGAACTGTTGGCTGAGATGTCTCACTGAAGTGGAAGACTGATGTGTTTGAAGGAGCGTGGTTTGCTGACGTCATCTGAAAGCTGAAATTTATTTTTTTCCTGGAAATCTGATTCCCCCCCCCCCCCAATTTTGTTTCCTTTTTTTGTTGTTGTTGCTGAGATGTAGCAGGAGAAGTGCCTGTATTCAGCTGCCAGTTACGGATCTAATTCAGTTATTTGTTTTTCAGTAATCTGATTGCCATTAGTGCCCAGTTCACTAGTTGCCTGCTGTACTCGTGTCAGTTTATTATGAAAGTAACGTTCTGAGTATTCCGAAACCTAATAAAGAAATGATGGCGGCAGTCTGAACAGATGATGTATAGTAGTTACGAACTGATTTTATTTATTTTTTTTCATGGGTTAATCTCCAGCCTGGTGTACAGTCAGCTCAGTTATCTCTCAAGCAGTACTGAATTGAAGAAATTTCTCACCAGTTAAAGACAAAATTCTGTGTTGTGTGGAGTCATTCCATGTTTTAGAGGGATGCCATACTAACAAGTCATTTATTCCATAAATAATGGTGCCAATACTCTTCTGAATGTACTTAGTGCTAATTGAATTCTTGAGTTTAATTGCTTGGTAAGGAGATTTGTAATTTTTTTTTTTTTTAAAAGCATGGGTGTAAATGTCTCTAGTAGCGCAGACTTGGAATGCAGCGAGATGGACTTGTTTTTTCACACAGCCTAGGTTTAAGTTGACTGAAGGAAAGCTCTTGCTTTTATTCACTTAATTCTCTAGTCCTAATCCTTGCAAATAAAGGCATGAAAATTAGTCCATATAACCCTATTGCTGCAGCTCAGAGAAATATGCAGCTGGATTCTGTTTCTGTAGCAGGAAGCTGGTATGGCTAGAAGATGCTTCCAAAACGTGCATCCACATATTTTGTGTTCTCTTAAGTTTAAGATACAGCAGTTGTATTTCTGTGTGAAACTGAGTTGGAAAGTTTCCCGAATGACCGGAGTTTAGTCTGCTGCTAAACTGCCTTCCCAGTGCAGTGGATAGGAGAAGAACTAGGTTGCATTTGGAAGGGAGACAGGCAAAACGCTTGTTTTCACCTTTCTGCGAAATTCAGACATTGGAACGGGCGAACTCCTGTTACGTGGTAAGGGAAGGTGCTGTAACAGTAGTGTTGCTTTATGTTCTTCAGCCCACCAGAATGACCATGGATGCAAAATGCAGTCGGCACAGTCCCCGCTCTCGTGCTCGCTAGGGTCAGCTAAATGAAAAGACACTTTATTGTTGAAAACTTACCTTTTGCTGGCATTTTACTGGCGTTCCAGTAAAGACAAGATGTAGGAAAAAACAAACAAACAAACAGGAAAACCCCCAAGCTTAAGACGAGGAGGATGACACCGGGCTAATACCGTTGCTGTGGGTGAGAGCACGTGGCTCTGTAGGAGAGCTTCCTCCGGTGATGCCGGGCTGTGCCGTGCGTGTACGGGGAAAAAGTCTGGCAGGGCGATGGGCTGATGGAGACCTGACCCTCTCTGCCCTGCACGGGCTGTAGGTGGTGGGTGTGATAGTCATCAAGTGCCTGCTGACTTCCAGAAACAAAAGGAGACTCTTTTATAAATTGGCCAACCAGTCTGCCAAGAGAGAGGATGGGATGCGTGCGGTGGGTCGCTAGTGGGAAAACAGGGCTGCTGCCTTCTAAAGTATTTGGTGGTGCAGGCGGTGAAATAGCATGACAGTTGTTTTTTATTCAGGAAGGGGATGGATTTTCAGTACTTCCAAATGCCTGTCTGCGGTTATTTGGACAATTTCAGGTTATTCTTTTCCAGTGAAGGCTCTTAAAAATATTTCTATCTTAAGAAGAGGCCTTTCTGACAGTGGGAATAGCTACAGATTTAAATGCTACAGATAGTATCTGTTGGTGAGCTGTATGCCGTACCAATATCCTCACAAAACCCAGCTTTCCAAAAAAATGTGTTTTCCAAAAAACAAAGACGGATAAACGGGCATGTTGTGAGTGAGTAACGTCACACAGTTTCAAGAGGGGAATGGTCTACCATGAGACAATAACTTGGAGAAAGATATTAGAGCAATAGAAATCCCTATTGTTCAGGTTTTTTTATTTTTTTTCTTCCTAACATTCTCCAGCACTGACTTCCCTTCCTCACGCTCAGCTTTAAGAAGCGTGGATGTCCCTTGGGAAGGAGAACAGGCAGCCCGCCATCTCTCATCAGTGTGAAACTTTTAACAAAGATTCATTTGGAGAGCAAATAGAGGAAGAAAACAGAACAAAAGGAATAGGTTTTAAATGCACTTTGGGCATCATTTGCACTCCCCGATGAGAAGTAAGCTGTCCAGCCACTAACGGTGGTGATCCGGAGTATGTCTGGTGGTTGTGCTAGGCGGTAGATAGTGAGGATAAAACCCGTGGTATAAATGAATATTCCCAGCGAGGCTTTGAAAAGCGCTGGGAGCGAATTTGGACTTGGGTAATGAAAGCAGAGTTGGAGTGAAATTGAGCTGATTGTCCTTACTGATTGCCGCCTTCAGTCGGCATTGATGCTCCGCAGCGGACTTGAATGGGTGTACCGCTGGTGTACTCGAGGCTCGAGGTACCCCAGAGAAATGCTCCTCCCGTGGAAGTGAAATACGAAAAGACGGTTTGAGAAGCGTAGGCACTGCTAATCAGGGTAGCAGAAGGAACGTGAAGAATAGCAGTCCCCTTTCAGTACTCCGTTTGCTGTAAATAACTAAAATGCCATCACTTTAGTATTCAGATGCTGATATGACTCCCTGTTTTTCCCCGAGTTTATTGTCAGTGTTACGATGCAGGCTTACACGCTGCTTATCTCTTAGGAAATGAATCTGAGCCATTATTATAAATTACTTGCAAGTGCTATTTCAGTCTAATTAGATGTATAACAAAATGGATCCTGTAGACAGAATTTTGCATAAATAAAAGCATTTCTCCTGTTCTTTCACTTTCCTAGCTACTATCTGGTAGTCACAGTTCCTAAAGAAGTTTGATCCGCAGGCCACAGTTAATTGTGCTTCGGGAGGTCGTAGCAAAGAAGCGTGGCAAGTTTTTCCTCATTGTTATTACTATTGTTAAAAACGCAGAACTGTTTCTTGTTACATGCCCTGTATCTTCATATACAGACAAAAAATATTTTTTTAAATATGCTTACGGTTGTGCTAATGGCTCCTTTTCGTACGCACACAACCCCCCCGTCCTTACCCTGCCACAAAAGTGTCTGGGTTTGGAGGGGGCACTGGAGCACAAAAGACGCTGGAGAATGATGGCCGTGGTCCTGGGGAAGGGGGTGCAGGGCACCCTTCTGGCTCTGGTTATGACCAAGTTCATTACTCATTTAACCTCTGTATTCCTCAGTGCCCTCACCTGGAAGGAAATACTTTTTGTACTTGCGTTCCCTGAATGTGTTTTTTCTCCATAATTAGAGATTCTGGCATTTTAGAGTCTTTAATGATAAGGGGGCACTACAGGAGTGAACGCTTTGCCTCTGTTGTGCTAATGTTGGCGGGTACAACCAAGTGATGGTACCATCACAAGTTAGCTCGGTGTCGGTTGTTATTTGCGTGTAGCCCTTCGGCCCACGGCAAATACGAAGACGTTCACTTGCCCGTTGCTGCTGTCGGCGTTGGGCATTC
>NW_009613518.1:13782-16534 GCF_000690535.1 Cariama cristata
CTTTAGTGATTCTTTTCCGGAGAAATCACGTGATAACGTGCTTCTGGTAGTTGTAGCGGCTGATCATGGTGAAGAATTTCAACAGGAACAAGATAAATAGAATTTTGAAAGATCAAGCCACCATATGTTTAAAAAAAAAAAAGTCACAACCATGTTAAATTTTACGAGTTTTAGTGCTTGAGGTAATGCTTGAAAGACTTGATATGTTTCTTTCAGTTGGTTTAGTTTATATTCTAAGTCTAGAAATACATGCTTATGTATAGCAGATATTCAGGGTTACCCCTTGCCAGGATAGTTTTTAAAGCTTTTTTTTTTTTTTTTTTTTTTGGAACCTGATGATATGTGCAAGGAAGAAGAATGCATCCACAAATGCCAGATTTGAGTGTTGCACACAACTTTCACTTAAGTAGGTCGATTCTTATTTTGCAGGTCAAAATTTAGCAGACAAAATATTTTGAGGGGGAAGCTTTTGAAAAAGTTACAAAGTAGACATGACCTGTTTTGTTACAGGCATGTGAATTCCCCTCTTGTGCTTTTCTCTTCACTTTGTGTAGAGTGTTTACAAAAGGCCATCCCCTTTCAATAAACAATAACTATTTATAATTCCCTATGCTAAGTTCCATTCAATGTTTCAAAAAGAGTAGTTTTCCTGATACAGCTGTGATTATTTTAAAATATTTACTATTTAAAATGAATCCTTTATTTGTTTTGTTAGAATGTAAATATTTTTCTAAACAGGTTTTTAACATACATGAAACTGTATGATATTGTAATGAATATGTAGGTATATGTAAGAATTTAATCACCTTTTACATCTCTGTTTGGACTTTGTAACTTTTATCTTGAGATGCTTTGCATTAGAATCTCTTATTTCTCGCTTGGCAGGGTTTTTCTGGAGTCTGACGTACAGAAGTGACTTAAACCCAGATGTTTCTGGTTTGCTGGGCTCTGTATGTGTGAGAGGTCCTGGCTTTTACCTTAAAGCTTCCACTGCCTTCCGTGGCATCACGGTTTCACTCTCGGATGTGGCCCGGACATCGCTGGAGTTTGTGTGCCGTGATAAGCGGTTCTCTGTGTCCCTGCCTTGTGCGTGTAGGTGTGCTCAAGTCAGTGGCTTTTGGATAAAAATAGAAGTTTGCTTTCTTATTATTAAAGCACTTGCTAGTTCTCCTATAACTGCTCCATCCCATTGGTTTTAGGCTGCTTTACGATCTTGCTCGTTTTGGGGAGGAGTTTTGGCAGCGGGGCAGCAGGTGCCCTCCTTTGTGCCAGGGTTTGCGACCCCCCTTTACCCGCTTATCCAGGGATGAGCGGCTGGGACAAGTGTGTTAATTGCTTTTCCAGTTTTGTTCTCAACATAAAAGAAGGGTTTAATTTAAAACAGGAGTTACCCTTTTTCTTTGCCAGCCACCCTGGAGCATCGTGCCTCTCCTGGTCTCCAAGTTTTCTCTTACTACTGGAAATGTTAGGATTTTCTGCTTGCTGCAGCTGGCTCCAGCCAGTCTTTCTCTTCTTGTTTTTAGTAACACCCTGTTTCTCTGCCCTTGCGTTCCTTTGAATTTTCTGATATTTCTGCTATCAGGAGATGACCTGTTTCCCACGCCTCTGTGAACCAGGGAACCCCCCTGTGCCTGTTCTGTCTGCCCTGTCTGTGCGTGAGCAACTTCCCTGTTATACAGAGTTCATCGTGTGCTTCCTTAAGAGTTTCTTACGTTGTCAAAAATGTGTAATGCATTTTAAATTTTGAAAAAAAACGCAGATGACTAGAGGCATAAAGTCCAAAGCCAGATCTGGCAATAACATAAGGCTGTGGTGGCAGTAAAACATTAATGTATTTAGGATTAATTTGCTCCTTGAAAGGTAAGATTGATAACACCTTTTCTATCAGCCAGTAGAGCCAAAAGACAATGTTTTTCTGCTATGGTGAAGGATATATTGAGTTACAGACTGTTGTGCTGGTTTTCTGATTGTCTGATGAGAACATATATCCATTGTCTGAGCAATCAAAAGTACACTTGCATTCAGTAAATTTATACGTAGGGTGTCTCAGAAGCATAAATTGTCTTCTGTGTGTGTCACTATTTAGTCTGCATGCCAGTTTCTTTAGGTCTTAATGCTGCAAAAAGCCTAGGTCTGATCTGCTAAAGCAGTTGTGAATGTTGTAGTGTTAAATTACATGTGCGTGTCGGTAGTTACAGGACGTCACTACCCATTTGTCCCCAGTAGAATGATGTTCAGCTGACATTAGCTTCCACAGAGCCACGTGAAAATAGATACGGCTGCAGTCGTCGTTCGGTGGCTTGTTCTGCCTTGTTTTACTCGTGCCCAGATTTCTTGTGTGTATGCACAGTGCTCAGCTGTAGTTCACCGCAACTAAATTTTTGCGTTCGCTGTGGTCATGAGCAGTAAAATAGAGCAAAGATAGAAGGAAGGAACAAAAATGATTGGGCTAAATTTAACCAGGTAAATTAATGGCGTTTCTGGTTCTTAAAAATGACGTGCACGCACCAGTTACATACACGCGTGATACGGTGTTTGCCAAAAGAAGAAAACAAAAGATCAGTATTGTAGTATCACTTTTGATTTAAAAAAGAAGGACCCCGGTCAGGTTCTCTTGTTTCCTTATTTTCTAAAGATAGTCAAAGGCTCCGAAGCACCGCATAAATATTCGGTGATTTCACCAAACTAGGGCAGTAAGAAGTGTCCACAAACAAGCGTTTAAGGAGGGAAAGAGGGCTGTAAGTTTTATGGT
>NW_009613518.1:16565-35478 GCF_000690535.1 Cariama cristata
ACATCCTTGAGATCAGACTTCCCCAGGAGACGGTCCCTAGGTGACAAGCAGATTGACTCCCTTCAGTTCCTATAGAATCTCCTAAAGGACCAAGAAAACAAAAATGTGGTAGTTGTAGGCTTTTTACCGTCCCCAGTTCACATCTGGAACCCATAATCTGTAATGTAGGACCAAACCCAGAAACAATGAGAGAAAGCTCCAACCTGAGCCGCTCTCCTGGGAGGTAATTTTGAGTTTGGAACATACTCAGAGAAGTGCTTGGCAGAGGAAAGAAAGACCACGGAAAGAAGTTTTATGTTCTGTCTCTTGAAACAGAAATAAATTTAATGTACTTAAATTATCCCTTCAGACCTCAGGCTCTGTATTACTATGTAATTCTTTTCTTTTTTGTTTTCTCTGGTTTTGCCCCTATCTGAATTGCCAGAGATTCCAACTGCGTATATGAAATTTGTTCTTGTACAGTACTGGTTCACATACTTGGATTGATATAAATATTTAACGTATGAAGTCAACAAGCCTTTTTCATAAGAGATTGTAAAAACTGAAGAAGCAGATGTAAAAGAGAATTATGCGGACATTTTTGCTTTCAGAGAATTTGAAAAAGTTGTTTAAATGCTTTGCCATATTTTGGTTAGTTTTGTCAGGTCGCTCATGCAAACCATTTAATGTTTGGATTTAAATGAGAAGAGCTTTGATTTCAGGAGGAGGTGGCGGAGTATTTTCAGTACAGAAGAAGGGAAGCTGATCTCGAGGCCCCTCGTCGGGTGTACGATACATGGGCGGAATTAGAGCCAGCAGCCACACAGGGCTGTGGTGTGGGAGGGTTGGAACAGCAGCTTTGCCAGTCACAACTTCAGCCGAAATACTGCTAATTCTGCTGTGGCACGGAGTCAGCGCAGTCTGGTATTTGACTCAATGGTTACAAGATATTAAATGTTCGCATGTTGAGAAAATGACTTCCCCTGAAACAGATTTCTCCTATTGCATTTGAACTCTTGGCAAGCCAAAAAAAAAGTGGCTATCCAGAAGTTAAACACTTGAGAGATCTTTCTTGCAGTACAGAGGATAATAGTAAGACATCTGATAATGGAGGGAAGGGAAAGAATATTCTCTAGAGGAGATCTTCTGGTAGTGTGCGCACTGCCAGCGGCGTGCAAGCCGTCTTACAATGCTCTGTGAACGATGCCTGGACAGCCAAGGGTTTTGTCCTTCTCCAGGGAGTAGCCTGTTAGTTGTTATGATGCCAGCGGTGGTACCCACCAAAAGTATGGGAACCGCCACTCTTAATTATCCCCGCTCTGTCTGAGACTTCATGCTTCAGAAGTTTTTGTATTGAGAAGCCCTTTGAGGAAGAGAAAAGTTTTACAAATTGTTTTAAAAGACTGATTTTAGCCTCTCTAATTGAATATCCAAAGAGTTGTATTTTGCAGTTGTGCCTGGAGTTTACAGCCAAGATCAAAGGTTTATTAAACTCTTCCCTTTTTAGTCCCACACGCTGAAAAAAAGGGTCCTTTACATTGAGCAGGCGTAGGTGGGAGGCAGATGGAGAAATAGAGGCAGAGAGCCACGTTCATGCAACCGCACAGAGCACGGGCGGCAGATGCATTTGTAGCATTTGTGTTTTATTTTCATGAAGGTAAGTCATGTTCTTCCTAACAGTGAGAAAGCATTTCCCAACGGATGTATGTCTTCAAATCAATACCTTTATTGTGGTATTGATGAACCTAAACTTAGTGAATCGATCTGTGGGAAGTGACAGGAGTAAGAATACCTTTGAAACTCTTGTTTTGCTTTGTGTTTTCTTTCCTGGTTTGGTTTTTTAATACAGACTTTTTAATAATTATTCTTGTCAATAGTCTCAGTTCTGTATATCACAAGATGAAGAGCATTTTTAGGTAGCCATGTAAATTGCAAACTAACATGTCCCATTTGTGCAATGTGCTGAAATGTCAGATACTTCATTTCTTAGGCTGTCCTAAGTACGAAAATGGCTATGCGCCAGAGCCTCCAGAACAATAGTATTCTTGTCATGCTCTGACTGTAGCCAGGATACGAGAAATGTAAGATTTTTGGGTAGACAGCAAGTTAGCCAGGAATTGGGCCATTCCTGATAAGTACGAAAACTTCTCATCATGGCACTCTGATCTCACCAGCTTCAAGCAGCGTGGATCAGAATTGCACATGGTAGAGAGAATATTCACAAGTGTTGGGTTTCTCCTTCACTGCTGATTTTAAAACCGGTGTTGAAAAGATCCATCCTTGCCTTTCTTCTGCCATGGCTATCCTTTCTTTGATTTGATAAAATTGGTGACAAACCACTTGCAGTGAAAGAACCTTGATTCTGTAAATATTTGTGGATAGGTAGGTAAATATTTTGGGACATGTTGGCTTTCTAAACGCAGAAGTTTTATTGGTCAAAGCAAATGTGTTTGAGAGAAATGTTGGTTTTGGTAGACTAGTATGACTAGAGCAGGTTTCATTCAGTTGGCACTCCAACAAGTCCTGCCTCATCGCTTCCTTCTGAGTCGTCAAGCAACCGGGATGGATGCTGGAGGCTGGTTAGTCCGTGCTGGTATTTCTCCACTGTGGTCCGTGCCTTGGTATTTTGATTTTGTGAGGTCTAAATGCTTCCCAGAACAAAGGTTTCCAAGAAAGGAGAAAGACAGTTTGTTGAACCTGACAGCTGAAATATGGGCAGTTCTATCAGATAATATCTTTTAGGAGACCACCAGTCTTTCAAATTCCAACCTTTGGTTGTATAACAAAAAACCGGCAACATTAGGCATAAAGTAACCTGCCAGCAATTACATTTGGCAGCCTTTGCACCTGTCTTTGGCCACAGCCATATACAGACGTAAAGATCCTCAGACCTTTTATTCTTGGATTTCTAGTTAGACTAGGGGCAGGCTAAAAGTTACCTGGATTTAAGATGGTAATGATGTGGATAAGGGTTGGGAAAAGTCAGATGAAGGAGAAACAATAAAAGAGAGCAGTGAACTCCCGCTCTATTCTTTGTTCTTCAAAGACACTTCTGAAAGAAAGACCTGATTTTCTTAGCCTTTTGTGGCTTTGGCTATTTTTGTAGGAGAAAACAGACAAGGGAAGACTCTTCCAGTGGCTAGGATTTTCTGCTCTTTAATAGTTGCTCTGTGTGTAGGTGGGTGGGAAACTCGGGGTTGGGGAAGGAAGTGCAAAACTTATAAACACAAAGCCCCTTGAGCAAAAGGTGGTGCGATTTTGAGGGAGTTTACTTGTCTGGGTTTTATTTTTTGCCTTTTTTTTTTCTTGACTGATCTCCAAAGCTGGAAATGATAACGATTAGTGTTCAGAATTGTAGTAGGGCTTAAAGGGTTGGTCAGGTCCCACTGGTTTAAGTATTGTGCAGTCTCACAGGCTTTGTCTATACTGAGAAGGTGAAAAGGGGATGGGAAAGTAATAAGCATGGAAACTGAATAAACAACATATAGCAGCAAATATCGTAAGAGTTACAAGATAACGTCTTTTCACATGGCTTATGAAGGTAGGTCAGGCCACAGATCTCATCTCTCTGTCTCCCAGGGATAAGGAAAGAGGGAACTCTGCTTCCCTTTCGATTGAGTTTGTCCATCTTCAGAACTCATTGTCACTTAGTATTCTTTTTGGTGTCATATTGTTGTGGACTGAAGAATTTCTCTTGAACCAGAGGAGATCTTACTATGACCTGTTGATGGGAAATGTAAGATCTTTAAGTTGACTGAGAGACAGAGGTCTTTTCTTGGCTGGCTGCATTGTAACTGGGAACACGATAAAGAGGACCTCACTGCGTTGTGTTCATGCCCGTTGGACTTGCCATAGCAAAGTAATATATCGATATATGTACAAGGGATAGTGGATTTGCCTGCGTGGTGTTTTAAAAGTGTATTAGTGTAGGTACTGGTTTTCCTAATACTTGGCGCTCTCAGCTCTTTTTAAATACCAAATTCACTACAGACTGAAATAATTAGAACAGGTAGAAATGATGATATTCCTCCTCCTTTTTCTTGCCCTGTTTCCTTGTATCTTTTCCTTTCTTTTGCTCCTTCAGTTTTAAACAAACGAGGAGATTAAGTACCAAAACTCCATTAGCACAACATTGCAGTTGAGAATGAAGTCATCAGGATGGCTGCCTACGGTTCCCACAACAATCGTAACTAGGCTAAATTTCACATATGTATTAAGACATAAAACATAGAATATAGCAATACAGAATATTCCTTATAACACATTATGCGTGCTGTGGGAGCCATCACTTTGAAAATCTTGACTTCTTTTAAAATCTCTTTTGAAATGTAACATTAATGTATTTTTTTTTTCCTTTGGCATGTAAATTTTTTTCTGTGCCCGCTGGTGATAAAAATCAGGTCATGAATGCCATCTTGGTATCTCTGTGAACTCTGCATAGCAACCGGTCCTTCTCCTTCATTTAATGTTTTTGCAATGAAAACTGACACCAGCAGAAATAAATAACAGCATGCAGTGAAATGGAGAGTGTAAACCAGTGAGCTCCCATTACGGCTACATTACATCTCAGTACGTTCCAAATGATCTCTGATAAATGTTTTTTAGAAAAAGATGGAAATACTGCTTTCTTGGCTTACAGACACACGTAAAGGGATACTTAAATTACATTTCTGTTCTGCCGACTGGTAAGTGTCGTACCGTTTTGCAATCCAGGCAGCCTTTGGTTCTGGTGCTGCCGTACAATTAAGGGTTCCCGTGCCAAGGCTACACCATGTAGGTGTCGGGGGTTGCTAACCCCCTGAGCTGGGCAGAAGTCAACTCGCAGTCATTGCTGACGCTGACATCGCGGAGCCGCTGTGACAGCACAGCAAACCTTGCTCTGTTCGCCAGTCCAGTGGTGGGACTCCTGAGCTGGCGTCATCTCCTTTTAGCCTGCTTCCAGTCTCATCCTTCCTTTATCCTGTTCGATTTGGTTCTGATGTTTGAATGTTTTAGCTGTCAGCCAAATGAAGACTTCCATATGTAACTTCCAGGGCCAAGAAGATTGACCTGAAACTGGTCATGCAAGAGTCTGATTATTTCTGCTCAGTTGAAGAAGATAGCTCTGTTTTCAGTGTCAGTGTTACTATCATGCTTCAGGCTGTCTTCCATCATCCTCTTCTTACAGCTGCCATTGAAATCACGAGGAGTTTGTATGGAACGGCAGGATGGTTCGTAATCAACAGCAGGGTATTGCGTTTACAGTGATTTTGTTTAATTTGCTGTAACTGGAGTTGAAGTGCAGAAATCCTGTTTAGTTGTATCTTACTATGATAAGAAGCTGGAGCCTTCATAAGGGTCTGTGATATTTTGGTGTCCAACTTTCCTTGGAGTTTAATGAATGTTTAATAAGAGTCTTTATTGTCCTACATTTTGAGCAACTGCTGTTCAACATCGATTAACGGAATGCTGATAGGACTTTTATAGTTTTGATAGAGATCTGATTTTTATCCCTAAACATACATACCACATTGTTGTCTCTTTTTGGCTGGTGGACTTGTTTGCTGTATTATGGTAGCTCCCAGCAGCTCCTGTCAAAATGTAGAGGATGCTGCATAAACATATATTAAGAAGTACTTCCCTCATCAAACAGGATGCAGTCCATTTCATTTTGTAATTCTAGTTAAAATGACAAATTAGACTTTAAAAGCATGGTGTTATGTGAAATACTTGAAAAGCAGCTCCAGCTTTTTGTGGTTTCACAGGTGTTTGCAGCTGCTGATGATCTTGCATTGATGTTGGAAGTTGTACTATGAGACAGTAGCTCTGACAGCCGCAACCTCAAGACTCTTTGCTTATAGGTCAAGATGAGGTTGACTGTTAATAAAACCCAGTATTTTTATGGTCATATACTAGCAGGGAGATCCGAACTTGTACATTTGTTTTCCGTGAGCTGGCTGGCTAACTCAACAGCTTTTTTCAGGAGAACCAAGATTCAGAAGAGAGGTAGAAAGAAGAGAGAAATATTTCTGTTCTTTGGGGTTTTCTCTAGTTGTTCTCTGAGGAAAAAAGTAGCCCTCGGATGTAACGCTTGCTGAGATTGTAGGCTTGAGGTGGGTTCAGATCTCCATGCATGCAGGAGCTTCTGAGGATCAGGGCATTTCTGGCACAGTTTTCAACTAGCTAAACCTCCCATTGCTGGTGGTGTTTACTTGAGCCTTTAATATATTGGACTGCATGGTGCAGTTACATGAGTTACTGGTGGGCCCGTTCTTGGTCCTTCCTAAATTATGGAAATTTCCTAAAGGTAAGTTACTTAGATATTTAGAGGACGACCTGTACTGTGCCCACAAGGTTTCTGATTCATGACAGCTGTAGACCTACCTAAAAGTAAATTACAGCCCTGAACTTACTGCTAGATACTTTATTTTTTGAGGTATGCAACAGTAACTTTCTTTTCTGTTGCACTTTTAGGGCAAGAAAACGAAACTTGTCAGGTTATTCTGTGTATATTATACGTGCATGTAAAAGCCAGTGCTCATCTGTAAGAATGGTGAAAAATCACCTAGGCAACCTAGGTAGAAGCCTAGGCAATAGCAAAGGGAAAAAACTTCAGCCCTGTTAATCCTGTTCAGCAAAAAGAAATCCAGGTGAAAGTTGGAATTTTAAGGAGAAGATAGCGAACATTGCTCAGAGATGCAACTATTTTAACTGATGTATTTTGGAAAGTAAACTCTCTGAGGCAGCTGAGGCTAATTTCAAATATGTTTTGTTATAAAATTATTTTTTCAAGTCCTCCCTTAAGTTTGTTTTAAGATATTACCATAACTTTTATACTGTCAGGTGATTACTCATATAGTCACAGAGAGAAATTTCTTACGGTAAGAAAAGTTTTGGTATTTTGGGGATTTTTCATTTCTATAACGGGGTGAAAGGTTTCACTCAATCATGCGGATTTGTTTCAAAGTCATGCATTATTGAAGGTCCAGTGATTCTCCAGCAGAGTTGCTTGTGTGTGATTATTGCTCTGATGGTATCTGCTAAAACTTGAGTATCTGTAAGCTTGCTTATGGTCGACACCTGTATATGACAAATCTTTGAGTGTTTTCACCACGTTTTGGAATGGAGAGTATTTACTAGAGATTCTGTGGTTTGGTGTGGGGTTTTTTGTTTTGTTTTAATTAATACTTACAAACCAAATTTCATAATTGTTTTGTGTGATTTTCAGATATTGTAGCACTTACAATGCCATTCGTGGAATAGTTCCTTTGCTGTATTCTTCTGTACGAAACTGCAATTCCCAAAAAAACTCTTCTCGGTGTTTCAAATTCTGCAGTAGATACAGGTTTTTAATCCGTATTTGTTCAGAAGATTTGTTTTGCTATAGGCTGTGTTGTAAATTAAGCAAAACTTAGAGTAAGCTAGTTTTACTTCTTTTATTGTCTTTTGCAGAAAGTTCTCTGGCAGATAATTTTTAATGTTAGAAGAAAAGACAAGGACATAAATTCTTGCCATTGCGCTTTGACACATTACAATAAAACATGCAAAGGATAAGGTCTTTTTGATTAGGAAGGGTGATTTGCAAGAAGGATCGCAGTTCCTCAGGACTGGACTTACAGTCACAGGAGCGGTTATTGACTTGCCCTCTCTCGTACTTGTGTCTTGTTTCATCAGCCTGTGAAAATCTCGAGGAGTATCAAAATAAATCCTGAGACTCGACTAGCATAACGTTACATATTAAGAAGTATCAATCAAATAGACTTTGTGTTTTACACAAAATGATGGTTTCGGTTCTTGGAAGGGGAAGGTCAGCCTTGACTCAAAATATGATTAAATAGTTGGAAAAATACTGTATTCACAGGTGGACTTTTTTAAGTGTTGGGAGGGGAAGTCAGTGGATTATGTGGTTGAATACCACTAAAATATTCATAACCAGCCAACGTGAAGTTTTAGTTAAAGAATTTAGGGGAACTGAAGTTCCCAAGTACTCATTAAATTCTGAAATCTTAGAGGTACCTTCTAGAATTTTTATGAAAGCCTTTTGTTTTTCCAAAGACTGTTAAACAAGGCTGTTAAGTGGGGCTTTCATTTAAGGTCCGGGCTGGGACCCAAGCCTGGAAAGACATCTTTACTTTAAAGAATCTGTAGTGTAGAACTGTCTCTGATATGTATCAATTTGTCATAGTTAGTAAAATCCCACCACCTCCATTTTTCTTCAAATTTCATAAAATATATTTTCCTCTACCATTTCAGTGTTGTGCTTTATAATCATATTTTTGTTTACTTTCTGATACTGAGCACAGCAATGAAAAAATGTGGAGATATGGCCATTCTGCAATGGAAATGGGATATATTACAGGCTACAGAACTTCAGTCCCGCACTTGTCTCCTGTAATTTAAATCTCAGTATTTTTAGATCATTGATGTAGTTAGTGGTTTCTACTGCCAAGTAAGACAGATTGTTTCACAGCAGGTAAACACAATTTTGGATATTATAGAAGTTTTCTTAAAATCATATTTGAACTTGTGGAGACTTCAATCTGTATAACAAGATTTAAAGTACTCAAAAAAAACCCTCACTGTTTTTCTGATTGTTTTTTTAATACCCTTTTTGATTAAATATATATTTTTTTCTAGTTTAAATTTAATAGGACATATTCCTTGGAGACATTGGCTTGAATGTGTGATTTCTGCTGTGTATTCATTGCTCTCTTTTATTAGTTCGTGTGCCATGAAGCTTTCTGGCTAGGCATATGTGGAGCGGCCAGTTACGCTTTTAACAAAACTGCTTAGCGCTCTCTCGCATATAGATCGTAATTTCTTCCCGGAAAAACACAAACAGACATCAAAACACCTTTTCTGCCTTTTGTTCACAGTATTGCATGGAGCCTGGAATTACCCACTGGAAAAGGCAAACATCACGCCGAAACCGTGGGGTTTCTGGCAAGATCTTTTCAGAAGCCAAAGCTGCAGATCTGTGAACTGGCACCGCCGGCTCTGTAAACCTGGGTTTCTGCCTTGTCTCCCTTGACTGTTGTAACTGCTTTTGAAGAGGGTTTCTTCCTCTCGCTGACCATTAGCATGACAGTATAAAATAGCCGATTGGGATTTGATAGTTGGATTTTTTTGTTTGTTTCTTCAGGAATTGATTGCAAAGTGTGGTACGTTGTACTGGTGCTGCTAATGAGGAAACGTGATGTAGATCAGTACACACCTTAAGATGGGTGCTAACATAAGGGAAGAATCTCTAACGATCTTTTTAGAGATGGCAAGGGAATTGACAAAAGATATAAACGTTGATTTCTTTGTTATTTCTACAAGTGAGGATATTTGGCACTTAAGTGCTTGGAGGATGTGTTTCATTGGCTTTTATAATATGCATTTAATCATTAGGCATTTTAACTTCCAAATTTATACTTATAATTGGCATTTTTTTCTTCATTTTCTTTTGAAACCATGGCAGTATAGAGCATTTGAATACAATCCATAGCATGCTTAGGGCTTCTTTTTCTAATATATGGTGTTTACTACTTAACTGCATTGCCTGAGACCAGCCAAAATGGGACCAACGAAATGGGATTAATGTCTATACATAAAATACAAATATGCCTATATTAAAATGAAAAGATATGAATTAAATACACGTACGTTTTTAATATCAATATTTAGATATTTATACCTATTATATGTGTTTAGAATTTCTCTATAGTGTTAGGACAGTAAGATAACGTCTCTGCCTTAATTTTAATTTTCTTCAGAAGGACTTCAAGCAATGAAAAAACAGGAGGTTGTAGATCCGATGAGAAAAAGTAGCTGCTCTTAGGAGAGTCAAAGTTAAAAATAGGGGGTGTCTCCAGATTTGATTGAAAATTGCCAAAATCTTGCCTCCTACCTCTTTCAAGATTTTAGATGGAATAGTAGTGTCTAGACAAAATCTCATCCAGTAAGCTTATTTTGCTATGTAAACTGTTCACACTGGATCTTGCTCTCCTAAGTCTACTATCCAAAAGAAACCATCAACTAAGCATTTGTATTCCAATATATTTTCTGATAAACACAATCAAGAAGAAATTTTAGGAGTGTTCCTATGTCGGTAAAGATAAATTAATAATATATTAAAAATAATAAAATAATCTTGTACTGGGAACTCTCAAAGGGTCTAGCCTTTGTTGCCTTTGGTAGAGGAGGCTTGAACTGTAGCTATACAAATTGGTTGGAATATGAGCTTGGAAAACTTACGCTGCATTAAAACAAGCTTGATACCAATTGTCCTTGAGTATGGAGAGTAGAATTGCACAGTTTCTGAGCAGCAAATTAAATGGGGAGGGGGGAAATACCTCATAGTGTGCGATGGGGTTTTTTTTTTTGTTTGAGTTTTTTGTAGTTTGTTTTTTTTAAACCTTATATAGATCTATAGCTTTTTGTTTTTTTCTGGAAAAAGAAGAATTTTTCTTTTAGCTGCAGGCTGGTTTTGTTTCAGAAAATGATATTAGAACAAACAGGAATAGGTGCTATTCCAGCTAATATTCCGGTAATCAAAAGGGGCTTTTGGAGGGAAATAATGTATTATTTTTTTTCCTTCCAGTTCTTATGTGAGAGCTTTTTGCTGTTTTGCAGTCGGTGTTTGTCTGCTAAGGCAATTCTAGTTGTTAAGTGCAGGTCTGTTTCATCAGCATAATACTGCTTTGCTGTTAGCAATTATTTTCTTTCAGGGTTTGCCAATTAAGCTAGTGCTAGTGAAAATGCACCTAATTTGTCAAGAAATGGCAGGATGAAATATAGGGACCATTATATAAATTGGGAAAGAAAAAAATCGGGAAAAGCATATGTGAGACTCAGTGATACTGGGTCCGTTCCTGCAGCATTTTCGTTCTGGTTATGCCTCCATCCCCTGGTGATGCTGAAAGAAGTGTAAAGCCATTAGTCATAAGTTATGGGCCAGCCATGTCCTGAGTATTACGTGTTTTAAAATTTTTGCTTCTGGAGAAGCTGCCCAGAAAGTTTTGTGCAAAGACTGTTTTTAGTAGTGTACAAAATTGTTTTCTTTGTTTTGTTTAGGGTTGTGGGGTGTGGGTTTGGTTTGGTTTTGTTTTTCCTCTCCTCCCTGGACTCAGCTGGTTTGTGTTTGGCACAACTGGTCGTTAGCGAATGAGGCATGGTGGCTTAGCTGGCCGCTCGTTTATTACCCACGGTCTACGTAGAGTGAATTCTTCAAAGGCGTGTGTGCTCAAAATGCGGACGCGTGGTGCTTGGGGTTTGTAGTCAAGTCCTTAAACTTCAGGAGAAACTGAGTAAAGAAATAGGTGAAGTTGATGTTATAGTTCCTGTGTGTAAAGCAGAATGGACTTAATCCATGGTTACCTGAGAGAACAGAAATGTCAAAGAGAAGGCGTTGAAGGAAGAAAGAGGAGGGGTAGCTTGACTTAGAGAAACAAAAAAATATTTCAAGAATTTCTACATTAAACTAAAGTATAGACATAAGTTTTGTTCAAATGGAAATTAGTGTAAGCCATATATTCTTCCAGATTTCATGATGTATAAGGGCATATCATGGCATACCACAAACGGCCTTAGTTACCTCACCTGGGCAGTACTGGATGTCTGCAGTCCCACCACGGCCGGCTGTGACAGCTCCCAGGCTCGGCGGCAGCAGCTCCGATCGCCCTCAGTGCTGCCGAGACCCCTCTGTGGGGAACCCAGGCTCATCCATGCTGTGAGGTGTTGGGCAGTCGTTTCCTACTGAAACGACGGTGTTCCTTCTGGGATGGCCTTGTGACATTCACTGTCTTTAGACTGGTTTTAGTGTCTTTGAAAACAGAGCTCCTCTCGTGCGTTCACCACTGTGCATCAATGGGTGGAGGAACTTCTGTCTCGCTGGCGTGCAGTCCTGGTGGAGGAGGAGCGTGAGAGAGAGGTAGGGAAACGCTGAAGCAGACAGTCAATTGATAAAAATTAGACTAGATGTAGATAGTAATGGAAACAACATATACCTGTTTAGCTGGCGAATAAAAGAAATCGGCTGCTTTAAACCTAATAGCAGATAATGAGGTGATGCACAGTTACTTCCCACAGGAAGAGAGAACTATGGAGAAATCAGGAAAGCTATTTAAAATAAAGAACACCTATTGGCGCAAGAAGAAAAATATATAAAGAATTTCATGTCTACGATGGAGTAATGGAGAAGGTGTCCTGACAGGGCAGTGAGGTTCTTGGAGCATCCTTACAGTAAGATTTCTAGAGTGTCCTCCCTAGACCCCCTCTGACCTTAAAATAAAGTTGTTGGTCGCTAAAGAGGGCTTTGTGGTACAACTGTCTTTGATAGCTGGGAAGTAGCCCCGATTATCTACAAAGACGAGTTTCAGTCCCCCTTTCCCTTTGAATTGTGTTATATTGGCTATTGTTTTCATTACAGGATTTGGGGAAAATGATCTTAACGTATTGCAAGGTGACTTGTGTGCGTTGAAGGGATGGCTGGGAACCACCGTGTCTCCGTGTTTGGAGTCACGGGAGCTGCGCTGTTTTCCACCTCCTGACAGCGAAAGCAGTTAGTTTAATGACTTTGATTTTAGAGAAGTTTGTCAGGTTTATGTCTGAGAACGAGATACAATTTGGTGTATGTGTTTGAAACACATAGGGCGGTGTTGAAGGCTGGGCTAAAGCAAACAGCTCGTTCCAAGGGTGCTGATTTGTACGTCTGGTTAGCTTGTTAAAAGTTCGGGTGTTACTCAGTTCCTAGTAAACTTGCGTGATTGACATTTATTAGCCAGATCACTCAAAGCCTCATATCTTTTCCTGGTGATCCTGGAAGACTTCAAGTGGTCATCGTGACAAAGAGCGTTTTTTGAGCCTTTTCTGAAGTATCAAAACAAAACAGGCTCTCCCTATAGGCCATCTATATTGATTTTCCTGGGTAGAGCTTCTGGCTTTGCAGAAATATGGGAAGCTGCAGGGAACATCGTTGTTATTACTTGGCTGAAGATGATGACATTGACATGAGGTCTTCTGACAGGGGATTAAAGTGGAAAATATTGGTGGCAATCCGTTAGGAACAGGAGAATCCCTTTGAAAAAAGGAATCAAGTGTAAACCACAATAAATGGCTTTGTTTCTGTTTGTTTTGGTTTAGTTTGTTTCTTTGTTAGACTGTTCTTATCCCTGCTGTGATTCGTAAATACTGGGTTTCACGTGCAGGTTGGGAGGAAAGCCAGCGCTGTTCCAAGACAGAGGCTTCAGCTGGGATGCTGGCCCTCATATCATCTAGTCGCCTCTTGTAAAAGACAACTGGTTGTTGCGTAGGGTCTGAAGTCTGATCCAGTGTGTTTCAGTCCTCCCCGTTTTCATCAAACTTGACCACCGTTGCCGCTGATGGTTGTTTGCTGGCCTGTTTAAGGTGGGTCAGTGGCCTCTGTGCTGTTCCTTGTACAAGGATGCTCATGTTTCTGTAACTCCTGGGAAACAGAGTGTGTCTGCTGACGGGCTCTGTTAAAGTGCCAACAGTGAGGGAGTCTACATAACCTTTTACCCACAAAGGTCTGTGGCACGTGGAAGCAGAAAATGTAGGCAATCGCTGTATCTGGTTTCATAGTGATGATGGGGAGGGGACAAAGTGAAGACAAGAGGAGGTGGGAAATAAAATAAGGCTTCGAACATTTCCTTTAAAAATATTTTTTCCCTTGTTTTTTTAAGGTTTAGCCTTCAGTCTGTTAACAACCAGTGAACTCATAGGATTCCATGTGTTTCACAGCCCTGATTTTCTCTTTCTTTTTTTTTCGTACTAAAGCATTTTGGTGTGGAAGCTGGCATGGATTATTATCCTGCCGTGATAGTGCACAGGAGCAAACGTGGCTTCCAAGTGCATACGTGTATTTCTGTGGGAAATGTGGAAAGATAGTGAGAAGGAGCACAGGGTACTGCCTGTCTAATGATGTAGGTCCTGAAGACTAGGACTGACAGCTGAGTAGTGGTGTGTTCAAACTAAAACTGTAGGATGTATTTCGTTTGCCTTTTTTGGGTTTGGTGGTGGGGTTGGGTTTTGGTTTTGTGTTCTGTTTTGGGTTGGGGCATTTGGTTTGTTTGGTTGGTTTTTTTAACAATAGATTTTATATCCTGAAGATTTTCTTTGAAGCCACCAGAGGGGTGAACCTTTTTTTTTCAGTGTGAAACCTGAGATTTTCATAGATTTGCTTGATGGTAGGAACTGGAATATTTAAGTAAATGTCAAATAACAGGAGGTTTATGCTTTAAGCCATGAGAGTTTGGCAACATTGAGGGCTGTGTGTACTGATAATCTTAAGATAATGCCATAGTTGGTTTCCAGGAACCTGATGAGTGAGTTAGCAATAATGAGTCGAAGCTATCTTTATACATATGGATGAGGTATATATCGCATAGTGGAAATCATGACTGACATCTCTGCTTCCAGCTCATGGGCTCGTACCTGTGAGCCATTCATGCGGGTGGGAAATCACTGTGGGTTGAGAAGGATCCTGACATGTAGGTACCACCACTGTCAGCCAGTTTTCAGTTACAGGAGCCATTCAGGCTCCAATGATTTTACATCTATGCTTAGCAGCTTTATTTGGAGAAAAAACCCTTGGGTTTCACTTGGGCAGGGTTCGATCCTGCCTGCTGCTGTCTGCTCTTGGTTAAGAGTATGCTGTTTGGCATTAGAGCCTGCTCATCTCGTCTGAGAGAGGAGATGTTGGTACTTACTGGGAGCATAAGGATCTCAAAATTCCTGCTTTGGTATGTGATACCTTTGAGATAATCAAAATATTTCCTGATACATAATACAGAAGGGGCTTACGTGCCTGTGGTGGGCTCTTAGGGTTTTGTTAGATGTCTCTCTGTTTAATTTCAGTTGATGGCCAGCTGTCAGATGTTCATTGAGGAGGGCTTTCTAATGTCTTTGCTCATTTTTCTGTTCTGTGCTTTTTTGACAGCTCTTTGTCTGAGTATAGTTTATAAATTCTTTCATTAAATTAAGTGTATCCCTTCTCAAAGATTTCTCTTGGAATCTGCGTGGTATGTGTTGTACAAACGTATGTGACCATACTCGTTTTCTTCCATCCGTTTCTCTGTGAGGTGTGACAGTAGTTGCTCAAGCTCAGTAGTACCCTCAGCTTGTAAAGTGAAAATCCGGTTAATAAAGCAAGGAATTTAAGAAAAAAACCAACATTTCCATCCCACGGTGGAAGCTGATCAGCTGGTGCTTATAAATGCTGTACAAACAGATGATATTTCCATTGAAGTGGTTCTACGGATGGCTGGTGGACACCTGTATTTTCTGTTGCATTGCAGCGTGCGATACTCAGGTTGCTTTAAGGAATTAGAGGCTGAAATCGTGCCGCAAGCTCCTGTAGACCGCTTCTAACATCCCAACACCCCTATGAAATTTTGCTCGCTTGCAAATAAAGATGAAGATTTTTGCCTAGCAACAAACTTTGCAGTTTCTACCTGAGGATCAAAAACGCAAAGTGCATTTGTTCAGCCTTTTGCGTCACTTTGGTACTGGAGGTTTTGACAGTCAAATCATTGCTGACGTTTCTGTTGATGTGCAAGAAAGAGAATAACCCAGTCTGTTTTTCCATAGCAGTGCTGTCGCCGCAGGACTGACACCAGTAAAAAGTGCATTCATCACTGAATAACCAGATATCCTGGAGACGCACGAGAAACAGAGACGTATTTTCAATCAAAATGTCTCACTCTTAATGGCTATTTTCTCACCAGTTCCTTTTTGCTATTTATACTCTCCCTGAAGTATTTTATAGAAACCTGAGTCCCTCTGAAAGCCCACCCAAACATCCAGAATGTATTTTACGTATTGTAGTATGTAAATGATTACTCATCACTTGTAAATCGCCTAATGGAGGAGGAGGAGGAAATTTATATTGGGGGAAGGTGAAGAGCTCGACTGTGACTGCTGTATGTCTCAGTTCTTCCTGCCTTATTTTTCCCCGGAAGATAACGATGAAGGATTTTGTAAAAACATCATCCTAAGAAACATTGTCGTTGCGGGTTTGAAAAATGGTAGCTGCGCACTGTAAGCTTATTTTCCACTTGCTTATGTTTTCTTGGGGAAATTTATGGGGTTTTCTTGTAGTTTTAATTTAAGATTCTGTGGTCTTCTCGTACATTGCAAATGAAAAATGGTGTTGGCATCGGAGATGTTAAGTGTAACAATATGGGGAACTCAGTTTATGAAGAAATAAGTCTTTGGTAAAGCGTGATAAGATTATGTTGAGTATCTGTGGCACAAGACCAGAAATGGTGTTTATTGGAGTCTGGGCAGCTCTCTTCCCTTGCTATGGGATATCATACCCGTTGGTTGGTTGTCTGGTTTTTGTTTGGCTCTGTTTGTTTGTCTTATGAATAGTTAATTCACAACACATGGTAACACTGAAGAATCCTGAAATAACTTCTTTGTGTCCTGTTTTTGGTACAGATATCTATTTCTCGGTTAGTTTTGGAGAGGTTTGATTGCAACGGTCTATACCCTACCTGGCTGTTTTCCAGGTGAAACTGTAATGCACTGTATTTCCTTGGGATTTTTGGTTCGTGGTTGGTTTTGGTTGATTTTTTTTTTCCCCTCCCCCCTTCTCTTTCGGAAGTGTGAGGGAAAGGGTTAATGGAAGGTGGTTATGAGGAAAGATTTTTTCAGTCGGTGGTTTATTTGCTCTTTTCTCTCATGGCTCCATGAAAAACATTTGCATGGGCTTGAGTGCTTAGGCATAATTTTCCATATTGTTCCTCCACTTCCATTGCAATGGATGTTTGTCAGCGAGAGAAAATTTCTGAGAATGTCCTGCGAGAAATACCAAAAAGCGAGTGGGAAGACCTACTTTGTGTTACTCTGTACCAATTATTCAGTGGTTTGAGGGAAAGAAATATTTGTATGTATATAAATTTGCAGGGTGGCAGTGGTAGTTTCTAGAACTGCCTGCCGGTCTCCTCTGTGGTCCCGGAGAGAGCAGGACTTGATTTTTGTGAAAGGCTAAATTCCATTTCTGGCACCTGAAACTTGGCTCTTTTTAACAGGGTGGGTTCTAGCGCGTGTACCGGACTGCAATTGCAACCGTGCACAATTTAAAATGTGCCTCAGAAACAAGGAGTCTGACATTAGAGTGAGATGAATTTCAGGGTTTTTATTTGGTCCCCCCCCCCGAAGTAGAATGATACCTGTTTCCTCCTATTTGCTGTTTTTGTGTATTTGCACTAATTGCTCGAACCGTGATTCATATGGAAGCCTTGGGAAGAGGTGCCTGTTGTATCAAGACAGTTCGGCACGCGGCCACGGCTTGTAAATCCGTCTGACTCATCCCAAAACGCTCCTTTTCTGTCAGATCAGCTATTCGGCTGGCAAACGCCGTCCTGATGAGCAGCATAAATGGCATTGCTGAGGCAACTCTTTCTTCAGGTTTATTTTCCGAACCGTAACCCAGAGAGCTCCTTTTTCCTCCTCAACGGTGCCTCAAAGGAAGTTTTTCTGGTGGCCGTTGTTGGGGGAATAGGATTTCTTCCTTCTCCTCCCATTCTTGATCGTTTCAACTTTTATTCGGCTTATTAAATGAACGTCTCGATTCACTACCGTGGCAAAGCAGGTCACTTTCTAAAAGCAACCCACCTAGCTTCTTTTTTTCAGTCGCGTGTGACTATTGCAACTTTAATTGGAGCAGAAGCCGTAGTTAAAAAACAGGCAAGTCCTTTTTCCTCATACCCTCTTTGATTTCTGTTGAAGCAAACAGATGAGCTTAGATATAAATATGTATAAATGCTTTTTTTAATGAAAAGTGCTGGAATTCACTAAAAAAGGTTAAAATTGAAGTGAGTAATCTTCGGTGCATAATGCAATTGTTAATTTTAGCTCCTTGCGTAGGAGCTGTTATGACTTGAACAGCCGGCTCGAGCCTTCATTAGAGAAGAAGCAGGCAGTTTTGAGACAGGTGGAGCTGGATCAAGCTGTGGAAGTGATTTGCTTGAAGCTGGTCATTAGTGTTAGAAATCTGGTCCTGTCTGTTGCATCCCTACCTTGTACCATGATCGTTACCGTTGTTGTTATTTACTTTTCGTCTTTTTCCAGGTTGACTATGATCCGTCAAACTCTCTGAAGGACCAGCATGGAGATTGGCACTCTGAACTGTTAATGGGGACATGGGACTCACGTTGTCGTTGATCATTTGTGTGGACTTAACCAGCGAAGAGCAACAGAAGACGCTAGAAAGACAGTGGGAATTATAGCAGTTTTTCAGGTAAATGTCTGCTTTGGTGCAGCTGATAAACTGTGAGCGTTAGTTGGTTTTGTGAACACTGTAAGCGTGTAGGTGAGCTGTGGGGTAATATGTCCATGAAGAACTTGTGCATGCGTGTGCATTTCGTGATGAAAATCCTTAACAAATTAAGGGTTATTTAACAGGCCAGTTCCAGGTCTTGCCGTTCGTAGTGTTTCGAATTTTTAGCAAAGCGGTTCAAGTTCCAGTTGTAAGTGCAGAGCAGCCAGTCCCATGGGACCGCCTGGGGAGGGCGGTGGGAGGAAGGAGGGCAACTCAAGGCTTGCCGTGGCTTGCCGTGAGCAGCGTATTCTGGTCCATTTATTTATGAATGGTGTAGCTTCATTTCTTGTGAAATGCACAGTCCTTCTGAAACGGGAAGATTACGTAGGAAAGGCTTTATTATTTTATTTGCTTGCAGTGTCAAAACAAAAGCAAAAATTGGAAGAAGTAAATTTTTAAAATTCAATATGTCTTGTTTTTTCACTTAAAACATAGCTTAAAAAAAGAAGGTGGTAAGTGATATCAGATCTATTGAGTGTTAAATACAAGCTGTAAAAAGAAACATGGCCAAGTGTGGTTTTGCTTAATAACCACTGCTCCGTTGCTGAGGCATGGCAAGGTATTGCAAAAGACCCTTTCTGAAAGAACTCCCTTTCTCAACCGCTGTTGTTTTTCCTGAAGATACTT
>NW_009613518.1:35496-36164 GCF_000690535.1 Cariama cristata
GGGAAACAAAAGGTAAATTATTCAGGAGTCTCATTTGACAATTGATCAGTGGGGGAGGCTTCAAGAGGGAGCGGCGGGGGGAGAGGGAGAGAGAGAAAGGGAGAGAAAATAATAATAGGCTTTAACTTTGAAAAGCCTTTAAAGCTTCTGCACAACAACCCATTGTGAGCTGAGAGTAAATGCAGTTCAGTTAAGATATCTTCATTAGAAATACCTGCCAAGGGCTTCCTGTAGGATTTTCCTAGAGCTGGAGACTGACATAGGGTTTGGGAAGAGGCTTAGGATTTTAATAATGGAGCTGTCAGTTTGATGCCTGAAAACGTTGACCCTCAGAGCTTTATTGCCAAATTTAGATTTCATATTTATATTGAATTATTACCTCTTCAAATATATATATATATTTTTTTTTTTAACTGATAGTGAGCACCCTGGGCTTCTGCTATGTACAAAAACCATGACTGAATGCTAAAAAAACAGTGTTGTTGCTCACGCTTGGTTTTTATTTCTGCTTGTTTGGTGATTCTTTGGTACTTAAAAAAAAATAAAAAGAGGGAGTGGGGGCAGAAAAAACTCTAGAGGAGGGGAGCACTGAGATATCGGAGACCTGGAGGTCTGGGTGGGTCCGTCCTACCTGGTGCCGCTGAGCCCCGTAGTGGAGAATCCCTCTC